>NC_142742.1:11555000-11855000 GCF_051943395.1 Hippocampus bargibanti | reverse complement strand
GCAGGCTTGGATAGTCAGAAAAAAAAGTAATATTTTCAGAAAGAACATTGCGAATGCGTGTGTGTGTGCGTGTGTGTGTATGTGTGTGTGTGTGTGTGTGTGTGTGTGTGTGTGTGTGTGTGTGTGTGTGTGTGTGTGTGTGTGTGTGTGTGTGTGTGTGTGTGTGTGTGTGTGTGTGTGTGTGTGTGTGTGTGTGTGTGTGTGTGTGTATTTTTTTGTGTTCATTCCCCCAAAAAAATATTTTCAGGATATAAATTAGTCATTTTGATAGGATTAAGAAATACAACATGAAACTACATTTTATGAACACTTGTACAAGAAACATTTACCATATCACACGAAACACACATAAAAGCAAAAGAATCCATCCAATCTCAAAACTTTCCTCACAATGCTTTGAGTTTTGTATTTCCACTCGGCCTGTTATAACAAAAATGATAAGGGTGAAATAGATGCTGACTCTTCGGGGAGAAACTCTAGAAATGAAATATATCCTGGGGTGCACCGTGTACCCTTTATCCTTTCTTCATGTACAGTTTGTAATCATAAAGTGTGCCATCAGTCCATCCGTTTTCAAACTAATATTTGGTGGTTAGAATGTGCTCATCATTTATCTCTACAAAAAGTAAAGGTGCCAAAGGTGACAAACGTCTAACTTTCAAACGTGCCCATAACCCTCTCGTGTGGTCATATGTTTTTTTTAAATAAGTGTCAAACACTAAATGCACGTTTTGTGCTCCTCTTGCCATTTTGTATTCTACATCCAAGCAAGCCTCTCTCTTCAGAAGCAGCCTCCATTAATGGTTTTCCCCCACCTTATTTTCTTCCCTTACGTATCGTCAGGTCTCAACTTCACAGCTTCTCTCCAATTCTCACCTGTCCAGAAACTCCATCAACACCTTCTCCTCTCCCTCTGTGAAGGGTTCACCGCTTCCGATCTCCCGTTGTTCCCTCTGAATGAGCTTTAACAGCTGTATAATCTGAAATAACATTGCCACAGCTGATTCTTTACAAAAAAGAGAAGAAAAAGAAAGAAAAATAGGAAGGTGAAGGAAGTGGTGGGGGGGAATATGTTCCCAGTTAATAGATGTTCGCTGGATATGTAATGAAATATTTTTGGGTGAAAAAGAGCAGGAGCCAGAGCAGTGGGGTACATGGGAGGTGCGGGTGAGAAAATATGAAATGGATGGATGAGTAGGGGAATAGATGAATAGAGGACAGGGTGAGAGGCAGCCAGTCAGAACGAGGGGAAAGCAGATGGAGCCAGAAAGTGTTTGGCTGATTTAAACTATTAGCAGGGTCTGTGGTCGCTCTGCTCAGACCTCTTTGACAGGCAGTAGGGGATTTGGCAAAAAAAAAAAAAAAAAAAAAAAAAAAATCTCATACGCCTCTCACACCACATTGGCAGATGGCAAGCATATGCTTCTTCCTGCCAATAAAACCATTGACGATGACTGTTTATCTTTTTTTTGGAAGGTGAGTTCTCAGCCTGCTTTTATTTGTGTTTCTTTTTTTTATTCCCTTTGCAGACGCTGATTAAATTGAAGCTTTTTTTGAGGCCGATTCTGATATGCTTATCAGTTTCAAATATGGGCTACTTACAATTCTCATCAGGGGTTGTCAGTGCTGCCAGATTAAGGCCAAAGTACATTAATTCCGTTAAAATCTAAAGAAATATGCACATAAATGTTTCCACTGAGAACGAAAAATAGGATTGAAACCGCTCTGGCCTTTCAATATATTATTAGATATGCCAATCGTGTGTTTACCAAGTGGATGCCAGCTCCAAACTGGCTGCATTTGCATCGGATAAATTCCCGACGTGTCACTTAATGGCTGCGGCACACACAACCAGGTGTGAAATTTGACATTCACACTCACTTCTCCCACCCTGTTGTGTTGAAAGCATTTTATGTGTCACACCACATACTGGTGATAATGTTGTCACACATCTAATTGATGCAATCTCCCACATTCAGTGAGTTCTGGCAAATTACTTATTGAGTTAATGTAGCTCAAATCTAGTTTGCTTGATCTGTGTTTATTATCTTATACCAACATAACTGTTGCAAACTAGTTTTTTTTAAGTGATGAGTGTGTTGTGAGACCCTGCATACAAGCAATCTAAATAACCGGTTGTTCCAGCGAGGTTTCACGTCAAAATGCTTGGAGGTCTGTCGGTTGGCCAAACTTTGCACAGACACATTTTCAAGTGGTCATAATTAATATGTCCATCAATTACAGTTGGTGGCCGAACTGGAAAAGGGGAAAACACTTAAAATTCTAATGTTTCATGTTACAGACGTTGAATCTCGGACTTGGTTTTATACTGTCTTCCGCGTAAATAATAAGTTCATATGTAAATTTTGAACAGGTTTATCTTTCACAGTTTTTGGCATATCGGTTTTCAAAGCCATTTCGCCGAGGCCAAAAGACGTTAAGAAAAACTTGCCATTCATCTCCACATTTGATCTCAAAATTCCTTCCCTCTGCTGAACAACTTTGACAGGCCTTTTCAGTGGTATCCATCTCTGCAGGTTCTAGGGAGTATCTGGGCCTTCTTCCTGTCAGGACACGGACGAAAACCGATCAAGTGGAGGTATGCAGGACGCATCTTCATCTGACACCTGATCTGGCTGTTTTAAGGAGAAGTCGCTTTATTCCAACTATCTTTAAAGGGGGAGAAGATACATTTCGGCTGCTTGAATATGTGATCTGATACTAATGGTCACGACCCACAGTTTATGACCAAAAAGACATTGACGGCTAATCGAAAGCTTTTGGATTCACGGATACAGTCAGATAGCATGATCATCATTCACATTTCAACCATAGAAGCCTACACACAATCACTACAATCTTTTTGAAGAATGGATTTTCGGACATGGCCATCTGTGAAGCTGCAGGCTCCATAGCATGACTCACCATGCACTCTCTGACGCCTCCTCACTGCCCTCAACAGGACTAATTCCCACTTCCTCCATCCTTCTATACCTAGCGCGTAAGTATCCTGGGTGTTGGATGTCACTAACAGCACTTACTGGGGCTGCACTATTGCAAAGATGCCTGCAGCTGACTGGCTGTCGGTCCCTGGTGTGGTCAGAAAAGGAGGCCGATTGTGGCCGAGCCATTGATCGAAGAGGGATAATGGATATGGCTTAGGCTGATAATGCATGATGTAATTGTCAGAGGGGTTTAATTATATGCTTATTACACAAGGAACCGAGTATTCACGTTCCCTGCCCATTTATGACACGCAAGGCAATAAGAAAGAGAATATTTTTAAGTGATTGTATTCTATAAGCATCCATAAACTGCTTTAATTAAATTGTTAACCATTTCTAAGAGTAGCAACACAGCTTCTTATAACAGAGACAATTATTTTTGTCCCACCTTTATGTGATGTTTGATAACATGCCTTTCCGTTCCCTGGGCTGACATTAAGCCAAGTGTAAGAGTCCCAGTTAATCTAAATTTCTATCATGGTGCGCCGTCCCTTCTCTCCCTCCATCCCTTCATCCCTGCAGGCCACACTGATCCGTAATGGTGGCCCCCTCACGTGTCTGAGTGCATACGGTACGCTGAGCAATGCTTTTCAATTACCTGCGCTGGAGCCCCAGACAAAAATGCATACCACACAGAGAAATAAAATATACCTCATGTCATTTAATTTGACAGTTGTCCTTTCCTAGCACTTCAACAGAGGCCTTGTGTTCAGGGATTGTGTGTGTGTGTGTTTGTGTGTGTGCCTGTGCACGTGCGTGTGCGTGTGTGTGTGTGTGTGCGTGTGTGTGTGTGTGTGTGTGTGTGTGTGTGTGTGTGTGTGTGTGTGTGTGTGTGTGTGTGTGTGTGTGTGCAGCCAAGTGAGTGTGTTTTCATTCTGAATTTAGCTTTTATCCAGAGAAAGTACAACATCACTTTAACCCTGAAATCATTTGAGTGACAGTTGATAAACTCTTTTTTGAAAAATGGCGGCCAAACTAATCCTCATATCCACGAGAGCGGGGGTCAGGAACCTTTTTGACGAAGAGAGCCATAAAATAAGTAGAAAAGTTTTTCAGTGAGAGCCACACGCGCACACACACACATGCAAAACACGCACGCAAACACGCACGCGCAGCCACTTTTCAACAAATGTCAGAATGTATTATTTAAAATAACTTTGTGATAGTACTCACCGTTAACATGAATGGTATTCCGTTCTTCGTGATTCGTAAATATCCAGCCAAACGATCCGGTCCATAGGCGAGGTTACTGCTAGCTCATAACGGCTCATAAGCTTCCACACTTGCAGTCTGCAATATACTTCTCACAGAAGTATATTGATGCTAACGTTAACATGGGGCTTGTTAAAATGTCACTGACATTCGACTGTTTCATCAGAATCAGAATCAGAATCATCTTTATTGCCAAGTATGTAGAACACACAAGGAATTTGTTTCCGGTAGAACACGCTGCACTAGTATCGTTGTCAAAAAAAACTGCTAAGTGGCACTATACAGTTCCATTTTGGCCACTGTTGAAAGAGTTCAAAGAGTTAATGGCTTGGGGGAAGAAGCTGTTTAAATGTCTGCTGGATTTGGTGCGCATGGATCGGTAGCGCCTGCCTGAGGGGAGTAGCTGGAAAAGGTGGTGGGCAGGGTGCGGAGGGTCCAGTAGGATTTTCCGCGCCCTAGTTTGGATTCTTGCAGTGTGCAAGTCCTCGAGAGTGGGTAGGGCGGTGCCAATGATTTTTTCCGCCGTCCTAACTGTCCGTTGAAGTCGGATTTTGTCCATTTTTGTGGCGGCCCCGAACCAAACGGTGATGGAAGAACACAGGATGGATTCGATGACAGCCGTGTAGAAATGTTGCAGCACCTCCTGTGGCAGGCCATGCTTCTTTAGCAGCCTCAGGAAGTACATTCTCTGTTGGGCCTTTTTCAGGATAGAGTTGGTGTTGACCTCCCACTTCATGTCCTGGGAGACTGTGATTCCCAGGAACTTGAAGGTCTCAACGGTTGACACCAGGCAGTTGGATAGTGTGAGGGGTAGCTGTGGTGATGGATGTTTCCTGAAGTCCACCATCATCTCAACTGTCTTGAGCGTGTTCAGCTCCAGGTTGTGACGGCTGCACCAGAGCTCCAGCTGCTCCACTTGTTGTCGGTACGCAGACTCGTCGCCGTCTTTGATGAGACCGATGACCGTGGTGTCGTCTGCGAACTTTATGAATTTGACCGCTGGGTGCGTTGAGGTGCAGTCGTTTGTTCATCGATTGATTTGTTTCACTGCAAATTAGAATCAGAACATATTATCTCAAAGGTGAATGCTCCAGTGCATTCAAGCTGAAGTGTACTTGTCGGGCTCATTTAAAGGGGCATTTACCTGTTTCAACATGACGGCCAGTATCATCCAATCAAAATTGCGCTCTCCGCCAACCTAGGTCAATGTCATCCAGTCAAAATTGCGCTTTCCGCCAACTGCAGCCCCAACAGGAAATGAACTGAGAAAAAATGAGAATATGTATTTAGTTTTATCGGCGAGCCATATGCAATCATTAAAAGAGCCATATACGGCTCGCCAGCCATAGGTTCCCGACCCCTGCATGAGAGGCTAGCCAGATCAACAGGTCAACAGAAGGGAGATAATTTAACTTGAAAAAATGTGTCGCCAAAATTAGTCAATGACAAGGATCTTTGATATTTATACTTCCACATGAAGCGCTTCGATGATGGTGTTTTATTCAAGATGAAATTAATAACAGCAAGAACACGAAACAAAATTAAACATGTGGTGATTGTCGAGTAGCAAGCCAATATTCTAGTGAGGCGTTAGTTTTGTCATTTCTACGGTTGTATACACAAAACATTTGATTACACGAGGAAAGCATAAATGTTTGCAATCAATTAAAGCAGTCATCCGATATCAATTAGAGCCGTTAATGGCATCTGGACTAAAATGTAGTTTCCCACAAAATGCAAAAGATGGCACCCAAGCTCCGTTGGAAATGGGCTGATTTGTCTGCTGGGAATGTGTGTCAGCGAATATCAAATACAGTAAAATCTCGTTATATCGATATTCTCGGGAGTCAGAAAAAATGTCAATATAACCGTACTATCGATATATCCGTCCTGCGCCGAACTGCATTAAAAAAGGGGGGGGGGGGGGGGCAATACGTAAATGGGGGATCTTTGATATGGCATGTAATTTTATCATTGGGTGCATGGATTGTGTATCTAGCATGCTTTTTGTACAGTTGTGAAGTGAAAAATAAACTTATGCATAAAATAAAAACGTCTTTACACTTTTTTAATTACTATTTCCTTTCAAAAATGCAACCAATGCAAAATCCGCACGTTGTTCTATACACACGAAACCACGAACGCCAGCATGTACAAACATATGAAAATCAGTGATTCTTGCAAGCAATAAAGATATCTGAATACAACAAAATTAAATACATGTATAGAAAATGAAAACTGCAACGTTTACATTACGTACGTTGATGAAGTATTCTGCGGCCTATCGAACTCTTTCGCGATGGAAGATTTGCTCCGTGTTGGATTCTCCCCAGTCATATTTCCCCATGGTTTAAATTGGTGTTGAACAACAGTACTGTATATAAGCTCTGCTACGCCTTTTTTATTGTGCTCGCATATGACAGTTAAAACACGGAAGCTGGTAGAAAATGGCGTCTTTTACATTGAGCAAGGGAGCTGGTCACGTGACCAAGTTACGTGACCAGCTCCCGTGCCTTGCGCAGTGTAGCAGATGCCATTTTCTACCACGTGACCAGTCACGTGGCCAAGCCAACGGCACGACCGATACAGATTTCAATAATGGTGGTACTGTATAGAAACCCCTAAGCAAATATCGATTCATCTTAAGTATCTTTTGTATCGGTATAAACATAGCAAAATGGCCGGCGGGAGATGAAAAAGAGCACCGTAGTAATCGGATTATCGTAATAACCATGAATCGTTCTAAACTGAACTAATTATACATAAAAAGACTAGAAATGTGCACGGGAAATGAAAATAGTATCGTAATAAGCAGTATTATTTTATAACCGATATCGATATAACGAGACTTTACTATAGTTGATGTGTTGCAACAATTCACCATCGCGTTATGGATGTACTTCTAATTTCGCCATCAACACGGATCAACACGAAGTTTTCAGACCAAACAAAGTACCACAGAATGCATTGTGTGTCGCTTTTGTCGGTAAGGGGCGTTCCAAACATGACGTCACGTAGGGATCGTCATCAACTCAAAAACAAGACTTCCTGAATATTCTGCGTGAGTTTTAAAACGTAAAATATAGCTATGTGCTGTGCAATATTTGTAAAATACGCTCAGTAGAAGTCATTTGAAGTGATTTTACAAATTATGGACACAACTTGTCCGGAGCCGTCGGTCGTCCTTTAAGTATCCCTGCTTTTGTTTTCCATTCAAAACTAAAAAATGAAGACAAACCACACCCTAAGGAGAAAAAGATGTTTACTGGTCATAATTCACTCCCCATCCCTAATTTCGTCACCATCCCTAAGAGTCATCCAGTTTCTCATTTAACTCAATCATTAGTAGAAACATTTGACATTGCAGTTGGTGCACACGGTGCAGTTTTCATGTTTCAAAATAGATAGTACATTAAGTAAGTAATCACTACAGTGTTCATTGCTACAGCTTCTGAGTAAATGTGCAAAGCATTTGATCAACATGTCCCTGAGGACATATTTAGTATACATTCTCATTTGAAAACCGTTAACTGCTTCTCAATTCATTAATAATGTTTGTGACTGAAAAGTGTCATCTGTGCACGATAAGTTATGACCAGTCATGCTCTGAGCAATTTACCAGCTAAATAAATGTCATTAATCAAATTTTCCTTGGGTGTAAAAGGAGAAAACATGAAGGGTTGAGGGGGAGTGGATGTTGGGTGAAATCTCCTGGTGTCCAACCATGTTGGAGACCGCATTAATGAGCTTCAAATCAGAAAGGGGAGGATGAGGCTTTGTCTTTAATGGTGTCCTTCTGGAATAGACATTTGTGGGTGTGTTGACAAGAGACGGTGTGGTAGAAGGTTGAAACAGCATACATGGTTTTTTTTCCAGAGGTGAAACAGGACACCACTGATCTATCTTGCACACAAACACAGAAAAAGATCACTGGCTTCCATTACCAGTGTCAGCCTTGTGAATCTTCTTCCCTCTACAACGTCGTGCTGGGATGCGTTTGCGGTCTTATGAAGTTGGCCACTCGCCAGCCTGGAACCAATGCATTTTTTTGGGCTCCTAATTTGGAATCAGCAGCCATGCAACAGACACAAATATGCCTGGTTGCACAGACAAACTTTATTGGAACAGATAAGATGACGCAACATCGCTAACATTAAATTGCTCGGAGGTTACACCCAGGACCTATTTGCAGCATTTAACAATTATGTGCAAGGGTCTGGATCGAATATGGAACAACAAACACAGCGAGTTATCTTTTTTTAATCTCATGTATGGAAATGAGTGTTTGCAAATGAGATTTTCAATTATCTTAAAAAAGGGGCCTTGGCAGAGGGTTACAGGCGTGTCTATTGTCCCATGCCCTCACAGAAATAAATTCTGAATACCTAAATAGCATTTCACATTGAAGATCATTATGGCATTGGGGGAGATAAGTAGGTAAAATAGGTGGGGCGCGGGGGGGGGGGGTGTTAGTGAGTCGAGTGAGTGGCTTTTAACATGCAAATAAAATGCGGCACTTTGTTTCCTCATGCAGAGATCAATCATAATTGGGCAGGTAGACACAAACACTGGGATAATTTGGTGACCCTTTTTAGTTTTGGATCACACACAACCCAAAAGAGTGATGGCATGTCCTCCAGGCATCCACCAAAATAAATGCACATCGGATGCACTGATATACTGTACCTCGGCTGTATCCCACGATTGCCAAGCCAATTAGGCTATACAAGGCATTTGCGTAAACATCGAAAAGCCTCAGCTTTGTCCTCCCTTAAGGGCTTGCAGGTTGAACACGTGTCCTGGTCTCGGTTGCCTTTTTAACCCTTCCGCTGTGTTTTGTGAGCATTTGTGTCTCTAACGTAAACCCCAAGGAGGATCCCTCAAAAAGGACTAGGGAAAGACACCACAGAATGAGATTTAAAGTCTCCTAGGCAATTTGAGGAACTACCATGATCCCTTCAAACATACCGGATGTTTTTTTTTTAGTACAGTGAAAGCCTGTCAGCAGGATGGCACATGCTTGTCCACATATCTTTTACAAGGCCACATTGAAGGAGTGTGAGAAGTCTTTTTAAAAGTGTTAAGAGCACAAGGTGAAAGGATGATGGGAGATGTGTGGCTCTTCTGAGCATATCCAGAGAATAATCTGTTTTAAACTGGGTTTAAACATCAAAAATCAACCTTGGACCATGATCATTTCCGATTTGGCGGATGCACTTTTAAGTTATGGTGTCATTGCAGTCGGAAAGAGGAATAGTTTCAGTTCCAGGTCACTTGCGTTAAGACGGATGAATTTTAAAGAAATGTGCATTCAAACTACTTGGCCTTGAATATGGAGCAATTAAATGTAGACAGGTGGCTCGGTGCTCAAGCGATTAGTACATCGGCTTCACAATGTGGAGGGACTTGAATTGTCGTTTGTATAGGTGTGCCATACGATTGGCTAGTTACCAGCCTTCCAGTGTGGACTTTACATGTTCTCCTCGTGCTGTGTGGGTTTTCTCCAGGTCCTCCGGTTTCCTCACATATTCTAAAACATGCATGGCAGGATAATTTAACACCCCAAATTCTACCTCAGTATGAGTGTGAACGTGAATCGTCCTTCATTTCTGGATGTCCTGCGATTAGTTGGATACCGGTTAATCTTGTCCCCTGCCTACTGCTCAAATACAGCTAGCATCAGCTCTAACGCTCACTGCTACCTGAGTGAGGATAATGTGGTTCGGAAAATGAATGAAGGAACACTAATGAAGACATTAAAAAAGTTGCACGCTAATTGAGCTTGCCTTCTTGTGCCGACTGAGCAGGTATTATTTTGCCAGGGCTCACACTAGATCATTGAGCACCATATGTAGAATCAAACCCTTGCATGATTGGACTGAGTACCCTTTTAACATTCCAGGAGTCAATGGGTGCATGTAACATTATTCTCATCTTGAATTTTAAGCAAGATTGAGAAATGTACGTTCGACAGAACTTAAGTCGAAGAAAACAGACTGATCTTACATGTGTTTACACAAGTTGTATGTTTCAGGCAGTATACGGAAATTGGCAAGAAGTTTTATACTGGTTGCTTCTGATGCTGACCGTGTTCGCACCTCAGTTGTGTATCCACACCTCTGATAGGAACGGCAAGTGTTGACAAGCAAATTTCCACTGTAGCGAAGACTAATTCTGGATGCCTCACAAGTATCAACCTTCTCTGACCTGAGGTTGAGCTGCATCCTCCCAGAGGAAGAAGTTCCTCCCTCTCATTTCATCCTTTTGCTTCCTCTACCATCGTCTCGCTTTTTCATTCCTTTCAGCGCCATCCGTCTCATCCCACCTCCTGTGTCCTTTACTCTCCATCCATCCTTCTTCTGTCTGACCTCATCCTCCTGTTAAACCTCCTTCCTGTCAAGTACAGCCCCCGGAACATGGAAGTTGTGAACTTGTGAGCAGTGGAATCAATAAAGCAAGGACACAGCAAGAATGTATATTGAAAATGGTTACACACCGACCATAAATCGGACCATTCGCCGGGAAAAGAGGGTCATGATAGCCCTCCTCTAAACAATTACGTCAGCCCTCCCATCACTGTGAGAGCAGCGGATAAATTCATATTAGCACGCCTGAAGAGGGAGACAATGATATATGAGGAGGCTGTGTCATATATGTCACAACATCTCACTTGAGATGTTGTTTCTTATGAGGGAGGTACAAAAACAAGCTTCGCAAAAGCCTCTGACGCTAAGTATGATTGCAGCTCTGTGAATCACCTTTTTGACCTTTTGAATCAACCCTCAGGGATGAACCATGACATCTTAGATCTGCAGGGAGATGGCAGACACTGGAGGTAAACCGAAGACGGCCAGCGAAACTCCCCAAGTTGTGCTTTGGAACTCGACAGTGCAAACCTGACTAACTTTCAGAGACACATTCCTGGGTTTGTGGGTGTCATCTGGGTTCTTTTAAATGGCACATAACATTTTATTTATATTCCATACATAAATAGTATGCTCCTTGGTCCTGTCCCAGCAGTCTATATATTTTCCAGTGACATTATCAGCTGTCTTCATCGTGTGTGCGAGTGGGAAATATATTTTTTTCTTTTTTCCTGATGGTTCCATGGCAGGCAGAGGGCAGGAGGAGCATTATAATATAAAACATGAATAAACAAAATCACTCATGAGCAAATGTGCAGGAGCATGGGGAGGTAATCTCCTTTAGGCATGGTCCTTGAAATTAAATCAAATAATCTGCACATGAAACGTGTTAAGAAGATTAATCAAATATTTCTCCTCCCAAACCAACAACCCGCAGACTTCTGCTTACATTCGAAAAAAACATCTCTCCTCTCTCCCCTCTCTCTCTCTCTCTCTCTCTCTCTCTCTCTCTCTCTCTCTCTCTCTCTCTCTCTCTCTCTCTCTCTCTCTCTCTCTTGCTTTCTCTCTCTTTCTCTCTCCTTCTCCCTCTATCTCTGCCCCCCTCTCTTTCTACTTATTTTTCTATTTCTCAGTCTCTCCACTTTTTTAATTCAAACATTATGTTAATGGATTTTTATAATGTTAGCTTTAGTTAGATTGCTTAGCCACAGGTTTATCAGACTGAGAAGAAGGATAACATTGCATGTGCAAAACCGTCATAGCATTTATTTTCTAATAGGCTGGGCGTGATTTTGCCAAATATGTGCGACAGCAGAGTAATGGTGTATCTTGCACTGGGGCAGTGGAGCAAGTGAATTAAAGAGATAATACTTTTAAAAGTCTAATTGGAAAACTTAAGAGAAACTTGGAAAACGGTGATACACTTTCCATCAAGTATTCACCTTTGTCCTGAACTCTACCTACTTGGCTCGAAATTACTCTACTTTTTGAGGCCATTGTGTTAGAAAAAAAAGCTAAAACCACAAGGTATCCTTTGCAGAACGAGTTCAACCATAATAGGCCGATATTATTTGGGCAGTGAGCCAGAAAGGCCTTCCATGGTGGCCTAAACACGATGAGAACCAATGACCTACATTTGCAAACTATATTTTTAAATGTATGCAATGAAATTTTATTAAGTCCCAATAGTCTATTGTCTCCATTTTGTTGTCTTCCTCTTGCTTCAAGTATGTGTATTGTGAGTGCTTATTTATTTATTTATTTATTTATTTATTGTATCCGATCAGATATCTACTCTATATTGTCCCAAGGTGTGTGTGAGCACGGTGGTTATGTGTGCCCTATGTGTGCCTTGTTATTGTCTGGCAACCAGTTCAGTGTGTCAGGGTGACAGCTGTGAATGGCTCCAGCATGATGCAAGACCATTGTTCATAAAATGGATGGATGGATGGATGGATGGATGGATAGATTTCAACCTCTATATTCTGCCATCTCAATTAAATTTTCTAGGCCTTTCAGAATCAAATACTGTTGGCCTATGTAACTTAAACGATTAACATGACTGTCAAACAAATCCTTTTTCAAATATGTCCTCACAGGGTCAATTTGCTAGAAGGCCCTCTGTGAGCCTATGTCAACTGGAATGGAGTCTATTCTATCATTGTATTGGACAAAGGGCAGACACCATTCTGGACTGCTTATGAGCCAATGAATTAGTCAGCGAATAGAGACAGATTACTATTCACACTCAGATTCTCACTGTCACTGAGTGTAAAGTGCGCCCAAACTGCCTGACTGTACTGAAGTCAAGGGATTTAATGACGTTACCATCAGTGACCTTAATCACTTTTTTGTTTCCTAACTGACATCAGAAAAATGTTTTATAGCATCTAAAATACCCAAAACACGCAGTATGATACTTTTAGTCAAATGCAAAACACCAATAAAAATGACTTAAAGTGTCCAAAATCTGCAAAAAAAATGAAACTGTGCGTGAAAAATGAAATGAGTTTCAGAAGGTCCCGCCCCCTTCTTCGTCACCCCAAGATGTCTTGCCTTGCTGGAGAATCAAAACAATGGCTTCAGATTCGGAGAATATGCTTTCTTGTTACTCATCCAGTTATGAATATGATTCAAATAGTTAAGAAGAGGAAAGCATACATGTTTGCGATTGATTAAATAATTTATTCCGTGCCATTTTGAGGCAAAAGGGGGGGAATGTATCACCAAAAAAGAGGCAGAAAATGGCGACAAAGCTCCGTTTCCACAGGCTGATAAATTCATTACACGTAGCTTTGTTGCCCTCTTCTGCCTCTTTTTGGTGCAACACAAAGTTTTCAGACCAAACAAGTACAGCAAAATGCATTGATATGATGGGAGGACTGCTACAATGTGTCCTTTTTTCGGTCAGGGGCGTTCCTTCAGTGAGGACTCGTCTCAAACCCAAGTCTTAAAACGTAAAGTATAGCTATATGCGGTGGAATCTTGGTAAAATACGCTCAGTAGAAGTCATTTGAAGCCATTTTACAAATTATGGATGCAACTTGTCCGGAGACGTCGGTTGTCCTTTAACTGAGATAAGATATTACTCTTTATACTCCAATGTTAATCTGATTAATGCATTCAATACATTGTTGTTATTGTCGTTCCATACTGTTGCAAAGGAGAAAACCGTTGCAGAAATTATCATGTTAATTTGATCACATTTGAATTTTCACGTTAAACTATGACATGTCTTTATTGCAGAGAAGTACAAAGGAGTTCCGTCTAATCACCCATCCATCAATTTTCTGAGTCACATATGATCTCAAAGCTACAAGGTCCCTGAACTGGTTTCCAGCCAATTGCAGCTCACACAGAGACGGACAACCACTTACATCATGAGAGTATTCCTTCACCTGCCAGGCATGTTTTTTGGGATGTTCTAGTCATGTACAGTCATGAGCAAAAAAATAAATAACCACGCAACTGCTAAAAACGGAAGCATGCAACAATTTTTTGTTTGCAATCCAAACAACAATAGCAAAAATGTGTACACAAATAGTTTCTACAAAATATATTAACTGGGATTTATTTTCAACCCGAGCTAGAAACATTTTTAAGTATTTTGAATCACAATAGAGCTTTATTGTGAAAGTGATGAATGCAACAAATATTGTATCGTATGATTCATCGTTGTCCCTGCCGAGGAAAACAGGAGTGAAACCGTCTGTCTCTCATCGTGGTGGCCACACGTCAAGTACATCGGGAGCCGCGTTGACTACAGTTAAAGGACACAGGATCACGTCGCCACCTCATGCATTTTTCATGTCAAAAGGCTGTCATGCACAAGCTCAGGTAAATCACTCATCTGTCCACGTAATCATGCAAATTTGTACTATCCTTCATGTCGCGCACGCCTCTAGGCACTCATTTATGCGTTTCTGTCGTCCCAGCCACATTGCTCACATCATGTTGGACAAATGCTGGTGAAAATCTGCGAGGCGAGTGCTTGTGAAATAATCCTTTAAAAGCAGAATTGAATGACGATACTTGGTGAAACAAACACTGACTGTGATTTTATGAGCACATTTAGTTGTAATTTGGATCAAACTCATTATGAGTATAATGTAAAAATACGAAATGTAACGTTAGTGTCATCATGAAAATTAAATTGGTCACCGATTTACTTTGTCTAATTGCATTTCTGAATTTCACTGTGTTTCTTCTAAGAACAATTAGGTGGTTCAGTGGTTCAGAATCAGCAGTGTGACCAAAACGTTGCCCCGTGAGCTAACTATGAAGTGACCACGGTGTCCTATTGAAACTGAGCTTTGAGCGAGAGTATAAAATATCAAATATATGCCTGTCCGCCCGCCCAGTCCGCCCGCCCAGTCCGCCCTATCTATCTATCTATCTATCTATCTATCTATCTATCTATCTATCTATCTATCTATCTATCTATCTATCTATCTATCTATCTATCTATCTATCTATCTAATGTGATATATATCCACATTTTTTACGAAACTGTAAACAATTCTGTTAGATTATGAGACACAAAATAGATATATTATTTCCAATTAGATTAGGAAAGATACTGTAAAGTAAACTCAGCTATAAACCACCAGCAGTATCAGTATCTAACAAGGGCTTCGCTATTTGACAAACCCTGAAGTAAGCCACTCCCTCTAAACATCACAGCCATAAATAAAAAGTATGAAAATCCATCTCAAGCGAGCAGCCAATGTAACAAAACAAGCCTTCACTTTAATAGACAATCTGTGAAGAGTGACAGAATTTTGAAAGGCAAAGTCACACTCAGACCTTGGAATACGTGATGCCGCGCTAGCAGCGTCGAGCGTGTATATTGGTGTGGACAGAGCGGAGGGGGCATGGCCCTCCGTTTGCAAACGTCCCCGGTGGCCCGAGAGTGTGCATGCCTGATCAGTCTGCGGCCGATGTATTCGGCGATGACTGATGAGTTGGCAGTGGACCTTGGAGGTTTGGGTGATAGCCTTTCAGTGTGTGATTCACGGGGAGTGCCCTGTGCACTGACACTGCCGAGCGCTGTGATTGAGTTCGCAATCCCGCACCATTCCTCCCAAGTATATATGGTGCCCCAAATAAATGAATGGCAGAATTATGCTGCAATACAGTCTGGACTAGATGAGATCATCTTTGATTTTTTTCCTCTTAATACGTCTGTGTAAGCTCTCAGTCGTACAGGAGTGGTCAATCGATGAAAAGGTTTCTTCAGCCGTCATCTGTACTTCTTTGAAGGTGTGGGACGTTTCGCTTCTTATCTAAGAAACTTCGTCAGCAAACTAAATTATTTCTGGTACTTCAGGCCCTATACATATATCCCTACTGTCCAGACATGGCGGTGTCGGACTCTGCTATGATAGGTCCCTGCTCTCAGGTTGGGGGAAGCAGAGTACTACTCCCTGGAGCCCCACTGATAGTTCCTATTGTTCTGACTAACGACTGGCCTGATTGCCCCACTTCGACCGGTATCACCTCATCAGTATTACTAATCCTATCTTGCCTAAGCAGGCTATTGTATGAAGGATCCAAATTGAACCTCACCCCACCAAACCGGTTTAATGAAGGATTTAGTTGTTTTATGAAAATCGCTTCTTTTACTTCCCTTTCAAACCGTATATGTTCTTTCGCTAAGATTTTAACCTCATTGTCGTCAAATCAGTGGTTGCTAGCTTTTAGGTGCATATGTATTGCCAATTGAGGCCCACTTGTATCATCCCTGCGATCTTGATCAAGTCTTTTTTTTTTTGAGAATGTGTTTAGTCTCCCCAATGTACTGCTCTTTACAATTTTCATTCTTACAATGTATTGAATAAACTACATTACTTTGTTTTTCATTTGGCAGCCTATCTTTTGGATGCACTAATTTTTGCCTTAAAGTGTTTATCGGTTTGAAATAAGTATGAATTTTGTGTTGCCAAAGGACTCTTTGTAGTTTCCTAGAAACTCCTGCAATGTAAGGTACTGCTACTCCTCTCCTATTTATATCAGAATCAGAATCAGAATCAGAATACCTTTATTCGTCCCGCAATGGGGAAATTTGCAGTCCACAGCAGCAATTGAAGAGGGATGGGGTTGGGGTGGGAGTGAAAGGATAGAAAACAAGATATTCTAAGCATAACAAAATAAAAATGTCAACTGTATACTGTGCAAATGTAGATGTGCAAAAACCGTTCTATAAACTAGACTGTACATAGTGCAGAATCAAGAAATGCATTTAGATATATTGCAACAACCCATATTTACAAGTGTCCAGTTTTTTTTTTTTTTTTTTTTTTTTTCACATGTGATCATTGGGAATTGTGAAGCCTGACAGCAGTCGGTAGGAACGAGCGGCGGTACCTCTCCTTCTTGCAGCGCGGGTGTAATAGTCTCTGGCTAAAGGAGCTACCCAGAGCTGTCAGGATGGGCAGGAGGGGGTGGGAGGGGCTGTCCGTCATAGCTTTTAGTTTAGCTAGCGTCCGTCTGTTGCCCACCTCCTCTAGAGAGTCCAGCGAGCAGCCCACGACAGAACTGGCCCGCTTGACAAAGCGCTCCAGTCTTTTTCTGTCCCGGGTGGTGATGCTGCCTGACCAGCAGACAATGCCATAGTGGATGGCTGATGCCACCACAGAGTCATAGAAAGTCTTTAGGAGTGACCCCTGAACTCCAAAAGACCTCAGTTTCCTGAGGAGGAAGAGGCGACTCTGTCCCTTTTTGATTAGGGCATCCGTGTTTGTTGTCCAGTCCAGTTTATTGTTGAGAGTAACACCCAGGTACTTGTAGGAGGTCACCCTCTCAATGTCCGAACCCTGGATGTTCAATGGTGCAGGTGACGATTGTTTCCTGCAGAAATCCACCACCAGCTCCTTGGTTTTGCCGGTGTTGATCTGGAGGTGATTCTGCTGGCACCAGTCCACAAAGTCCTTTGTCAGTCCCCTGTACTCCCTATCGTCTCCCTCTGTAATGAGGCCGACAATAGCTGAGTCGTCAGAGAACTTCTGAAGGTGGCAGGTTGGGGTGTTGTAGTTGAAGTCCGAGGTGTAGAGGGTGAAGAGGAATGGAGCCAGTACTGTTCCCTGCGGCGCTCCGGTGCTGCAGAGAAGCCTGCCCGACTCACAGTTCTTTACTCTCACGTACTGTGGCCTGTTTGTGAGGTAATCTGTAATCCAGGATGTGAGGTGATGGTCGACTCCGGCATGCTGCAGCTTGTCCCCCAGAATGTTTGGTTTCATTCCCTATTTTTTCTTTCTGATATTTGTTAAATGACCACTGAGGGTACCCACAGTTTGTGAGTGCTCTCCTGATATGTTTTGACTCCTTTTCTCTACCTTCAACGCTTGTTGGTCTTAGTTTAGCCCTATGCTGGAGGGTTCTGATAACTCCTAGTTTGTGTTGTAAAGGGTGGTTAGAATCGAAAAGTAAGTATTAGTCAGTGTGCGTAGCCTTCCTAAAGACTTCTGTTTTTAGCGATACCGGTCGAAGTGGGGCAATCAGGCCAGTCGTTAGTCAGTACAATAGGAACTATCAGTGGGGCTGCAGGTGTCACGTCACTTGAGGCTCGAGGGCAGGGCTCAAGTGACGAAGGAAAGTGGGGAGGTAGGATCCAAAATACACGGCGAGACAGATACTCAGGAACAAAAGTCTTTACTGAGACATGCATGCAAAGATAACAGCAGGATGAGGTAAGTGACTGTGATCGATAAAGGCAGACCTGACGGCAAGGCAGTAGCAAGGGTGGCTTTCAGAATACTCCGATGAAGACGGTGGTGTGCAATCGGCAAATATAGTCAGAAGGCACAATCAAAGGCTGTGGGAACCCAGGTGAGTGATGATGGAAGGGGCCGTCTCCAGGGAGCAGCGGAGGAGGTGACAGGAGGGGAGGGGCGCGCCCAGGACGGCGACGAGATGTGACAGCAGGGAATATACTCTGCTCCCCCCAACCTGAGAGCAGGGACCTATCATAGAAGAGTCCGGCACGACCATGTCCGGACAGTATGGAAATATATATATATATATATATATATATATATATATATATATATATATATATATATATATATATATATATATATATATATATTATATATATATATATTTCCATACGAGTCCGGCACGGCCATGTCCGGACTTGGTTTCATTCCCTATTCTTTCTTTCTGACATTTGTTGAATGACCACTGAGGGTACCCGCAGTTAGTGAGTGCTCTCCTGATATGTTTTGACTCCTTTTCTCTACCTTCAGTGCTAGTTGGTATTAGTTTAGCCCGATGCTGGAGGGTTCTGATAACTCCTAGTTTGTGTTGTAAAGGGTGGTTAGAGTCAAAAAGTAAGTATTGGTCAGTGTGCGTAGCCTTCCTAAAGACTTCTGTTTTTAGCGCTCTGTCCTCTTTTATAATTACTTTACAATCCAAGAAGGCTACTTGGTTCTCTTGAATGTCCTCACGAGTAAATTTAATGTTGAAGTCTACAGAGTTGAGGTGATCTGTGAAGGATTGAATTTCTTGTTTCTTAATTATGACAAAAGTATCGTCCACGTATCTAAACCAGTGTCTAGGTTTTGTCCCTGGGAAGGATGTGAGGGCCTGTTTCTCCATCTCTTCCATGTAAAGATTAGCCACTATGGGTGAAACTGGTGAGCCCATAGCACAACCATGAATTTGTTTATAAAATGTTTCCCGAAATTGAAAATACGTAGTATTAAGGCAGATTTCTAATAATTGGCAGTACTGCTTATTACGATACTATTTCGATGAACTCAAGGAGAAAATTACATGCCCGCAGGATCGGATATATCGATAGTCCGGTTATATCAAGAGAACCAACTAGCCTTCTTGGATTGTAAAGTAATTATAAAAGAGGACAGAGCGCTAAAAACAGAAGTCTTTAGGAAGGCTACGCACACTGACCAATACTTACTTTTTGACTCTAACCACCCTTTACAACACAAACTAAGAGTTATCAGAACCCTCCAGCATAGGGCTAAACTAATACCAACTAGCACTGAAGGTAGAGAAAAGGAGTCAAAACATATCAGGAGAGCACTCACTAACTGCGGGTACCCTCAGTGGTCATTCAACAAATGTCAGAAAGAAAGAATAGGGAATGAAACCAATAATTCTCAAGATACAAAAAGGAGAGGAGTAGCAGTACCGTACATTGCAGGAGTTTCTGAAAAATTACAAAGAGTCCTTTGGCAACATAAAATTCCTACTTATTTCAAACCGATAAACACGTTAAGGCAAAAATTAGTGCATCCAAAAGATAGGCTACCAAATAAAAAACAAAGTAATGTAGTTTATTCCATACATTGTGAGAATGAAAATTGTAAAGAGCAGTACATTGGGGAGACTCAACAAATTCTCAAAAAAAAGACTTTATCAACATCGCAGGGATAATATAAGTGTACCTCAATCGGCAGTACATTTGCACCTAAAAGCTAGCAACCACTCATTTGACGACAATGAGGTTAAAATCTTAGCGAAAGAACATAGATGGTTTGAAAGGGGGGTAAAAGAAGCGATTCTTATAAAACAACAAAATCCTTCATTAAACCGGTCTGGTGGGGTGAGGTTCAATTTGGATCGTTCATACAATAGCCTGCTTAGGCAAAACAGGTTAGGCAACATTCGTTATGCTGATGAGGTGATACCGGTGGGAGTGGGGGAAATAGGCCAGTCGTTAGTCAGGAATGTAGGAACAATCAGTGGGGCAACAGGGAGAGGTCCTCTGCTCCCCCCAACCTGAGAGTAGTGACCTATCATAGCTGTGTCCGGCGCCGCCATGCCTGGACGTTAGGGATATATAAATAGGGCCGATACGACCAGTCAGACTTTAGTTCGCTGACGAAGCCTCTTGGATAGGAGGCGAAACGTCCGAAACCTTCAAAATTGTACAGATGACGGCTGAAGAAACCTTCTCATCGACAGTACTATCGATATAACAGATATCGATATAACGAGACTTTATTGTATATATAGGGCCTAAACTACCAGTATGACTTTAGTTTGCTGACGAACTTTCTTGGATAAGAAGTGAAACGTCCGACACCTTCAAAGAAGTACAGATGACGGATGAAGAAACATTTTCATCGATTTTCCTCTTAATGTATTTTTTTGGGTGTGACAAACATCTACCTGAACACCGATTATGACTGGTTAGTTTGATGTGGTCAATTTGATGGTCACCATTTTTTTCAATTACACTTATAAAACAATGTATGCATTTGTAGTTTTTCATAGTTTTCGTTTTTAGTTTTTAGTTTAAATCCAGACATCATTTATTCAAGGACTTTGAGTCTCTCATATGTACATGTAACCAATTTGTGTCTACTTTAACAATGTGAGAATCTATTGTTTGATCAGCAAAGACTCTGTGATGAGTCAGCCAATCTCGACGTGTATTTTGATTTTCAACACGATGTTCCAAATTGGCTAGTTGGAGTGGTGCAGCAATCACTTTACTTACTTTCCACAGTTGAACTTCACTTGGGTTGTGGCATGTTGGCAGTTGTGAATGTCAAGATCTGTCATTGATGCAAGGCATTTTATAGAACTAGACAAAACGTTACCCATGCAAATATACTGTACAAGGATAAATGATAATACATTTGTACTTGCATATGGGCAGTGTTTTATTTGGTGCCGTACTTATCAGTGGAGACCCTGATGTCCACCTTGAGTCTCAACAATGCCGTCACCAAACAAACAATACTCTGGAAGAATTTCAACAAGTTTATTTCCTGTGAACACAGCTTAAGTATAGCCTCTCAGATTTTTCTAGTTTGGATGTGATTTAGGATAGTGTAAACTCAAGGAAATGCAAGGAATCAGAAGATTTGTGATATAAATCAGAATCAGAATCAGAATCATCAGAATCATCTTTATTGCCAAGTATGTAGGACACACAAGGAATTTGTTTCCGGTAGAACACGCTGCACTAGTATCGTTGTCAAAAAAACTGCTAAGTGGCACTATACAGTTCCATTTTGGCTACTGTTGAAAGAGTTCAAAGAGTTAATGGCTTGGGGGAAGAAGCTGTTTAAATGTCTGCTGGATTTGGTGCGCATGGATCGGTAGCGCCTGCCTGAGGGGAGTAGCTGGAAAAGGTGGTGGGCAGGGTGCGGAGGGTCCAGTAGGATTTTCCGCGCCCTAGTTTGGATTCTTGCAGTGTGCAAGTCCTCGAGAGTGAGAGCCAATGATTTTTTCCGCCGTCCTAACTGTCCGTTGAAGTCGGATTTTGTCCATTTTTGTGGCGGCCCCGAACCAAACGGTGATGGAAGAACACAGGATGGATTCGATGACAGCCGTGTAGAAATGTTGCAGCACCTCCTGTGGCAGGCCATGCTTCTTTAGCAGCCTCAGGAAGTACATTCTCTGTTGGGCCTTTTTCAGGATAGAGTTGGTGTTGACCTCCCACTTCATGTCCTGGGAGACTGTGATTCCCAGGAACTTGAAGGTCTCAACGGTTGACACCAGGCAGTTGGATAGTGTGAGGGGTAGCTGTGGTGATGGATGTTTCCTGAAGTCCACCATCATCTCAACTGTCTTGAGCGTGTTCAGCTCCAGGTTGTGACGGCTGCACCAGAGCTCCAGCTGCTCCACTTGTTGTCGGTACGCAGACTCGTCGCCGTCTTTGATGAGACCGATGACCGTGGTGTCGTCTGCGAACTTTATGAATTTGACAGCTGGGTGCGTTGAGGTGCAGTCGTTCGTGTAGAGAGAGAAGAGCAATGGAGAGAGGACGCATCCCTGCGGGGCTCCAGTGCTCGTGGTTTGTGTTGTGGATGATATATTTCCCAATCTGACCTGTTGTGTCCGTACTGTCAGGAAGCTGAGGGTCCACTGGCAGATCGTGGGGGACACACCAAGCTGGAGAAGTTTGTGGATGAGGAGTTCTGGGATGATGGTATTGAACGCAGAGCTGTAGTCCACAAACAGGATCCTTGCGTAGGTTCCTGTGTTGTCAAGGTGGTCGAGGATGTGGTGCAGTCCGATGTTGACTGCATCCTCCACAGACCTGTTTGCCCGGTAGGCAAACTGAAGAGGATCTAGCAGAGGTCCGGTGATGTTCTTTAGGTGGTTCAGCACGAGGCGTTCAAAGGACTTCATGACCACAGACGTCAGAGCGACAGGTCTATAGTCGTTCAATCCCGAGGGTGCTGGTTTCTTTGGAACTGGGACGATAGTAGACTGTTTGAAGCAGGATGGGACTTCACACTGCTCCAGGGATCTGTTGAAGATTTGTGTGAAGACCGGAGCCAGCTGGTCAGCGCAGACTCTCAGGCAGGAGGGGGACACTCTGTCAGGTCCTGCAGCTTTCTTGATCTTCTGCTGGTTGAAGAGCCGTCTAACGTCCAGTTCGTGGATCTGTAGGGCAGAGGGCGGAGATACGGTAGTTTCTGGTAATGGTGGGCAGACCGGGGAAATGGTGGTGTCCTTTTCAAATCGGCAAAAGTATGTATTTAACTCATCAGCCATACCATTGTTGTACACTGCTTGGGGGGAAGGTAAACGATAATTTGTTATTGCTTTCAGGCCATTCCACACCGATGCAGAGTCGTTAGCGGAGAACTGTTTGTTAAGCCTCTCCGCATAACGTTTCTTTGCGATGTTAATTTCCTTCGTCAGTCTGTTTCGGGCGAGTTTGTAAACTGCTCGATCGCCGCTTTTAAATGCGGATTCTTTCTCTTTCCTAAGCTGCCTGAGTTTGGGAGTGAACCATGGCTTGTTGTTGTTGAATGAGCGGAAGGACTTTGTTGGTACACACATGTCCTCACAGAAACTGATGTATGATGTTACAGTGTCTGTGTATTCATCCAATGTGCCCGTTGAAGATTCAAAGACGCTCCAATCAGTGCAGTCTAAGCATTCTTGTAGCGATAACTTTGCTTCATCTGTCCATGTTTTAACTGTCTTGACTACCGGTTTTACACATTTGAGTTTCTGTTTGTATGTGGGAATTAAGTGGATTAAATAGTGGTCAGAAAGACCCAATGCTGCATGCGCAACAGACCGGTATGCGCCTTTGGGTGCTGTGTAACAATGATCTAGAATGTTTTCTCCTCTGGTGAAACAGTCAATATGCTGCTTATATTTGGGAAGTTCACGGTTCAAACGTGTTTGATTAAAATCGCCCAAAATGATTAGGGGTGATTCTGGATATTTTAGTTCGAGATGGTTTACATGGTCCGCTAGCGTTTGTATACACGCGTTAGCATTAGCTTGTGGCGCGATGTACACGGCAACGAGAATAAAGGAAGCGAACTCACGTGGCGAGTAGAATGGCTTGCAGTTGAGAGACAGCGATTCCAAACCAGGGCTGCAGTGTGCGTCGAGCATCGTGACATCGGTGCACCATTCTTCGTTGATGTAGAAGCATAGTCCACCGCCTTTCGATTTCCCCGATTGCTCCGTATCACGGTCGGCCCGAAGGAGACGGAATCCGGGTAGGTGTAGTGCGGAATCCGGGTGGCGGTCACTGAGCCAAGTCTCAGTGAAGCACAGCGCAGCAGAGCGGGCAAACGTTTTATTGGTCTTTGTGAGAAGCAGAAGTTCGTCCATCTTGTTTGGTAGTGAGCGTAGATTAGCGAGGTGGATCGATGGGAGCGGCGTTCGAAATCCACGCTGCCGAAGCTTGACGAGAACGCCGGCTCGCTTCCCCCTCTTACGCCGGCGTCTCAAAGCTCCGTACAGAGCTGCTACGCCGCTCGCGAGCAGCCCCGAAAAACCTTGTAGATTTTGGTGTGTCGGTGAAAATAGTCCAAGAGTGGATTCCCCAATGCTCAGTAACTCTTCCCTCGTGTAACTGAGTCGCGTAGGATCGCAAAAAACAAATGAAAATGACAAAACCAGGAACAATACTAGGCAGCGTGTCACCGAGGCTGCCATCCGCGGCGCCATCTTGGATCAAAACCCCGCCTAAATGATGCTGAGTCCTAATCTGACCTTTGCTGTTGTTTTTTTTCTTTTTTTTCCTCACTGCTGACTGAAATACAGTAATATGATGTCGTCATCTTCTTTATCAATCATCCGCTCACTTCTCTAAAGACCAGGATTTATACAGTCCCAAAATTGTTGTTCTTTGATTGTTTCCTCCCGAGTCTCATCCACAAACTTCGTGCAGAGCAATTGCTGTCATGTAAAGAGAGGATTTTCACAAATAGGTCTGTAATCTCAACTCGCCAGTCACAGGGGTGACGTAATTGTTGCTGTGAGTGAATAAGCAAGCAATATGGAGCTGAGTCATTTCTCAGCGAGAATGGGGTCTAAGCCACAGACTTTAAGCAGATAAGCTTGTTTGGACTAATGAATGGACAGATTCAAAGATGTCATCCGAGATTTACGACAGGACTCAGAGAGGGCAAATACTTGAATAAAACCATTAGAGCCAATAAGGAAATGAGAGAATTGACATCATTCATGTTCTTGTAAACCATATGAAGGTGCTCTGGAAACTTTGCGACATACAAAAGCATATCAGGTAGAGAATGAAACACGACAACAATAGTGATGTCTGAATTAACTATAAAAAAAGGAATGAAATGAGTGAAAAAAAAAATTCTGCTAAAATAGAGGCAAAATATGAATGTTTTTATGCTCTGGATAAGGACATGTCGTTTCCTCAAATGATACAAGAATTATAATTGTTTCATACTTGTTTGTTAGTTTTCAGTCCATCCACTGTTTTTCTACAAATATTGTCACTCTGAAAACAAGTGACCTCACGCTGCAATCATTTTGAGAAATGTCACATTATGGGCTGGTCACACTGTCGACAAAGAAGCTTTTACACTCACTTTCCCAACAAAGGACAATCAAGAGCCTTCAATTAATTTCAGAAACAATGTGGAATATATTGAGATTTTTTTTTACTATTTTAGCATTGCAATGTTTCTCATGAAGTCATCTTTTTTTTGTCCAAGTGTGTATAACACACAAATAATATGTCTCTGGTGGTACACGCTGCTCTACAACTTGATTCTGATAATTTGTGATTATTAACACTATTTTTATTATAATTAAATACACATTTGTTGCAAAAATGGAACTTCATTCTAGCATTGGCCTGTTGTTTCTTTTAATTATTTTTAATATGTTTATGCTCACAACTTCAGACATTATTATGTACTATAAGAACTTTACTTTTATTACCACATTATACATTATTTTTTTCTTAAATGACAACTTCCATCCATCCTTTTTCGAATGTACTTATCCTCACAACGGTTGCAGGCATGCTGGAGCCTATTCCAGCTATTTTGAAGGGGACACATAGATGAACCACCATTTATGCTCACAATCGGGCACGGGAAGAACATACAAACTACACACAGGAAGGCCAAAGCTGGAATTAAACCCTGCACCTCTGCACAATGAGGCAGATGTATTTTTTTATTTGAACCCACAAAAAAAACTGTTGTGGGAGACAAAAACATATCCTGCGTGAATGGCACCATAGCCGCCATCTCAGTTTAAAAGCACCGCTATCAGCTAAGGGCCATTTGTTTTCCACCAGTGGACCCTTACTGAGGGTGAAATTAGCCGTGCTTGAAATGACACTGGCGCTTGGTGCACATTGGTAAATATATTGGTGGACGTGCTGTCTGTCCATACCTCTGATGTTCATTGCGAGAGCTGTTGGTCTTATCAGTCCCCTGAAATGGCCCTCTAATTCGGAACATGTTTGGATGAAATGTGTAGAAACTGGTGGTAATTGCTTTTATATGCACTGAAATGCTAATTTTCTTCTATAACGGCTATCAAGAGAAACACACAAACAAGTTCAATGGGTTCCTTTATTATGCGTGAAATAATAAATAAATTGAGCCGTGTGCATGGTTGTAGTGTAAAGCAAATGCAAATTTGAAATAGAACGGGTCTGTCTCATCCGTTGTAGCAGTTCTTTTATAATTACTGAAAACACACACGCACGCACGCACACACACACACACACACACACACACACACACACACACACACACACACACACACACACACACACACACACACACACACACACACACACACACACACACACACACACACATACACACACACACACACACACTCACACACTCACAGACACAGAAGGCCTACCCCTTGCCATGTTTTTTTTTTCTACTCGTACAATTGAACCCAGACATGAATTGCAGCATCAGAAGCGCTTTTCTGTGGCAACGCACACACTTCAGATACTGACTGCTTGTGATAACTCCTGAGTTCAGCATCCCATAGGCAGAGCTTTGGAATAATCCATTCTCCATACAGATTTTGCACACGGAAGCCGCTTTATCCCATTATCGCAGGCGTTATACAAATGTATACCGCTGTAATTCAAACACTTAGAGCGTGTTGCTTTTGGAGAGAGGCCTCGTTGGTTCCGACACACAGCCTGTGGTCTGCAGCAACCCTTCGACAAGTCAATACAAACACGCAGTAGGTAGGCTGTGTTTGTAGGAAAGTTTGTTCCGGGGTGTGAGCGTCTACATATTAGTGCTCAGAATGAACGACTTTCTGAGGGAGACCTGGGGGTCTCAGCTATGTTGGGTTGTTTAACATATCCAATGTTTCCAGCAGAGCCACACAGAGGCAAACGCAGGTCACGGGGGGATGCTGATAGCTCAGTGAATACAGCAGGTGGTCGAGCACAAGATGTGACAACAAGATGTTCTCAAGACAACAGTAGCTCTGTGTTTTATGTCGTGAAACAGCACTGCAGACAGCAGAGGTCCGAATGAGGAGGAGGAAGAAATCAATGCACTCAACGTTAGACACGCCAGGTTACGCTACCCGGGAAATCAAAACGGCATCTCTGCTTTTAAAAAAGACAGATCATGCAGATCAAACCTTATTTTAATCTCCACATACAAGAAGCAATCTGAGAGATTAAGTTTGCCAACTAATGGTTTCTATCTATGCTACAGCGGAGACACCACATTGGCAGATGTGTGCTGTCTGCCGGCGTTAATTGACATCTGCATGTCAGAGAACGAGGACGGCACAAGTCGCTGCTATGTTTTCTGGGAAATAAGGCAGAACGACACCTGTGGGGGCCCAGCGTGCGAGTGCATCTGCATTAATGTGACATATTACAGCACAAATTGTGCAATTGTCGAGTAGCTGTAGATCTTATTTGAATGTGACATGAGACTCCTGAAAAGAAGCTCTACATTTTGGTTTGTGGAGGGTCATACAACAAATGACCTGCCTGGGTTTTCTCCTGGTGCTCCGGTTGTCTCCCACATTCCAAAAGCATATGAACCGCAAATTCATTGATCACTCTACGTATTCTGCCCATCGATAGATTTAATATGTTTTTGCTTGAGTGAGGCAGTTTTCCTTTTTCATCACAGATGCTTGGGTAAAAAAGTAGGGCGATCAATTGATGATGAATTACTTGGTCTCCCCTGTTTTTTGATGAATGTCTCGATTCTTATTTATATTTTGGAACATCCATTTATTGATTATCTGATCAGTTTCTTATCACAAGGGGTCGTTGGCATGATGGAGTTGATCCAAATTGACTTTAAGGCAGTCAGCGTGGTAAATCCAAGAACTGATTACCAGTCAATCAGGAATGTGTTAGAAACCCAGAGTACATGGGGATCCCCCCTCCTCACACACACACACACACACACACACACACACACACACACACACACACACACACACACACACACACACACACACACACACACACACACACACACACACACACACACATTAACTAAAATTAACTTCTACCTTCAAGTTAGATTAAGTACAGCCACCGTAACTAATCAGATTTCCGCAACGGGGAGGATTCATTGAGATCTCCATTTGAGGTTAATGAGTGTCTTCTGCAGCTTCCTCACAGCTATTTCATACCTCGGGGATTTGAATAATTCCCATTGATGGTTTTGAAATCTCAAATGAGACGGTGTTAATCAAAAAAAGCAGAGCAAGCAAAAGCTGGATAAGGATGAAGCTGAGGACGGGGATGTCCCAAATCATGAAGAGGGTGAGTGAATTCACAAGCCAAGTCGGATTGAGTTGATAGCTGAGGACAGAAAACATTGGAATGACATTTTGAGTTCAAAGTATACCACTTTTTTCCCTAGCAAGGCTCGTTTTGACGCAGAACCATCATTCATATATAAAACAATGCGATAGCCAATGACATCACAACTTTTTTTTTTCCCTGTGTGATGACGTTGACTGACTGACGTTCACAAGAGAGTCTTTTTTCATGGTGATCGGGCAAAGTTTCCCATAAAATGGTTGAAATCAAATATAATTGACTGGAAACGGATATTGACCTAAGAATAAGTTGCGCTTGGACGCATTCCTTTTAGTTTTCAATAAGGTTCACAGTGTTCAGAAACAAGCGATGTCCTTTCACCCATATCCATCCATTCATCATGGAGCCGTCAATTTTATTGTACACAACGATGTGGCTGAAAAGTGTGAAAGTGGAGTGCGCTAGCACTATGCTGCGTGGGCATTGGTATTTAAGTTCCCTGGGATAAATCATTCATTCAATTCAGTTACTGATGAGGCGTGAATACATATTGCAAATTCTGTTCAGACATGATTTATTTTAATTGTCACACGGACTCGCGATTACACCACTGGAGAATGGGTCACTGCATTAGAAAATTAAAGCACAGGCACTAATTTGAAATCTATTTGCGCATTCTAGCCTTTGGGATAAAGATGTGCTGAGCGCACAGGAAAAAAAAACATATCTCAGAGCCACTTGGGTGCAACTGCACTCTGTCAATGGGAAATGGAATGGTGCCACAGCAAAGTCATGTTTCGAACTATAAAACATACCTATGTGGTGTCTGGTCACAGGGTTGTGAGGTCAGTGAGTGTGAGGCAAGCCAGAGCAAATTTATACTCTCAATTTCTTGGATATTAGTTCTATGGATAATTTACGATGTTCCCTCATCAGCTTTTGACGAGATATCAAGGGAATCTGTTGCTTACTAGTGATTTTTGGAATGCACACCATTAAAGATGTCAGGTGTTGAATTTTCCCCACTCTCTTGAGGGCAGTCGATAATTGACTCTGCTTCCTTTTGTAAAACTGCTGTTTCAATGTTGGCGTTGTATTTAGAATTACAGTAAAGTCTCGTTATATCGATATTCAAGGGAGTCCGAAAAAATATCGATATAACCGGGACTATCGATATATCCGACCCTGTTTGCATGTAATTTTCTCCGTGCGTGCATAGAAATAGTATCGATATAACCGGGACTATCGATATATCCGATATCGATATAACGAGACTTTACTGTATTATGGCCAGTGTAGTTTCGCCATTGAGAATGTGTGTATTGGTGTAGCTGACATCATTTTGTTGACATTCTGATGGTAAACAAACCAAAACAACAGTGTCTCCTCCTGCTTGACTCGAGACAAGGCATTCCATTTTGGCTAAATTACTTTTCAAATGAGATTAAGTACCAAAATGTTGAGGATAATCTTGACATTCAATCATCAACTAGTCTATAATCAGGGGGTTGAAAACATTATACTATCTGCAAACACACCTGTTAAAATTAGACCCACTATGCGGCAATGGTTTGTGAATGTTTGCGAATGTAACGAGTACTGATTTTTTGTCAAGGTTCATTCAAGGTACATATTTGCAAATTTCCCGATTGTGGGACTATTAAAGGCTTCCTGATTCTGATTTTTCACAGTAAAAACAGAAAAAAGTTTCCCCCAAAATTCAAGAAAGTGCTGCTTTGTAATGTAATGCAAGTCTCATATAACAGTTTGTCACCATGGCATCATATTTTGTGTGTGACCAGCCCAAACGGCACAATCCCTAGTGGCATTTCACTTCCACTGGAAGACAGGCCAAGGCCACTAAAAGTGAGTATGACAGGTTAGAAAGCGCAGGCATGGTTCAGGCCTTTGCTTGTCATTCATGTATTCCCTCACATTGATGTTTCACGGCAAGTGGGATCCCAGAGTTCCACAACTAAAGACAACACTCCATTAGGTGAGGAAACAGAGGTCACGGTTCTTTGCAGGCTGTCTGGAAAAATATGAACTTTGTCCTTTATGGCCACAAGTGACTGCATCATTTATTCAATGGGAGCATGCAAAGGCCTCATATTCTCAATGTAATCCAAAATAAACAATGGTATTTCAAGGTGGGAAGTAGCGATGGCACAAATAGATTCCCGAGATCACTAAGAATGCTCCTACCAGGGAAACATCAGACATTATTTGGAAGGTGTTTAACAAATTCATATATATATACTTGGCATGCAAGACATACGATTACAAGATTACAATTAAAATAAATAATAACACATTTGTAACCCAGTGCCACTCCAACAGTTTGGAAATATTTTCTTAGACTGCAAAAATAAGTGTAGACTCAGTCAATTTGAAAGAATGGTTAGTTTAGCTTCAATGTTGACAACTGTGAAACCAGCCTTTTTGTAAATAACAACACTCATTTCATTACTTCAGTTTTTTTTCACCATTACTTTGCGACTCCAGTTTTCATCCATCAATAATTTTGGTATTATCAGTTTTACTACATACAACCTAGAATATAGAACCCTAATCTGTTTAACTCACGTTGCGAACAAGCCATTTAAGAAGCACGCAGGGCTATCCAACCAGGAAATTTCCACAAATATGCTTTTTTGAAGCCCACTTGAAAGAGCTCCGATCAATCTGTCTGATGATTCAGCTCAATGCAGTTCAAGTCAGACATATACATCATTCAGTACTCACGGTATGGTTCCATAGCAAATGAATATGGCCATGTGGAGGTCTTGCCTTTAACTGTCAAATTAAATAACAACTTCTGTATTTTTGCTTCAGTGGTAGGACTATAATATACTCTGTAGGATTCTCTTAAATTTGCTGGAGCCGGAATCAAACTGCACTGTGAGGATGATGTGCTAACCAGTCGACCAGCTGGTCACCCTTGCGGTTTTTAAAATGTAGTTATTTCTAGGTAAGGGATGCAAGGATTCTGGGATCATGTTGTCCATATTATGGTATTTTTATTTTTACTCTGACTCCACTAACCCACAAGTAAATCTTCCGAATATATTTTGCAGTTGAACCCAAAGCAATGGCATTTTAAGGCCAGTGTCACACCAAAGTATGACAGATGGGAAATGAAGGAGAAAACAAGAGTGAAGTGTACAAAACACAAGGTCGCAGAAGCTTTTTCAGAGGAAAGAAAGAGTTTTGATATGGCGTGAAAATACATGGTAACGTTATGGGGAATGTCTTTTTCGGAAAAGTGAGACTCAATGATAAAAGCAGTGTGAAAATCTTGAAATTAATTTCCTGCTCGGCCCACTGATTTATCTCACTGACACTGACACTGGTGGCTAATACAAATGCACATGGATCAAATTGTCCCCAAAGTGAAGAACAAGTTCAGGTCATTTAAATAAACTTGGAAGGACGTGTTCACTCATGTCTCCGTGTCAGAAATTTTAGCCATAGCCTTTACCTTCACCTCTGGGCTAATGAAAAATTAAATGCTAATTGTCAAGTTTTAATTAATGTTTCCACACTATTGATTATATCCACTGTTTGATTTCTCTTCTGAAAACAAATTTGATTTTATCAATGCATGGGCCCATAGATCCCCACATAGAAATACTATATATAATTTGATGGCAATAGTTGCTTAAGCGGCATGTTAGCTCATCTTGATGCTGCCTCTTTGGACTGGGTAAATTGCTTGATATTCCTGAGGTGGCCCTGTGCAGAGAGCTGATGTTTTTGTCATACTTTTCATACCTGTATGGTCACTGCAAAACAAATTAGCTGGACAGAGGTTGAGAGCGTAGCTTACTCTATGAGACTCAAGAATGACAACAAATAATGATGGGATGAGTTAGCATGTTTTTTTTTAAACCACATACACAGAAGTGAACATTCATCGTTTCAATATTAATATACATTGTGGAAATGTTACTGTAATTGTACAATTAAAGTTTTTAATTTTAACAGTTACCTCTTTGGATTTTTTTCAAAATTAAAACATTTTTTTAAGCTAGCTTTCCAAAATGCAGCGTGTTCCGCAGTGTTTTCATTGCACGATAATCCCACTTAATGCATAGCAGCATATCGTTCCAATCCCGCAATTAACATGCAAATATGACCTCTAGGGGTTATGTGTATTACAGGGACGATGCCAGAGCAATATGATTGGATGAGGGCCTTTCGCAATAGAAATCCAGTACAGAGCTGTATTTTGACACTGTTAATGAAAGACACATTTCTATTACACAATTTCTTACAAAGCTTGTGTAGTTAAGCGTATGTGTTTGTGTGTGCATCGGTATGCGTGTGTGTGTGTATGCATGTGTGTGTGTGCGTGTGTGTGCATATGTGTGTGTGGGGGGGTGGGGAGTGCGTGTGTATCAGAATCAGAATACCTTTATTCGTCCCGCAATGGGGAAATTTGCAGTCCACAGCAGCAATTGAAGAGGGATGGGGTTGGGGTGGGAGTGAAAGGATAGAAAACAAGATATTCTAAGCATAACAAAATAAAAATGTCAACTGTATACTGTGTAAATGTAGATGTGCAAAAACCGTTCTATAAACAAGACTGTACATAGTGCAGAATCAAGAAATGCATTTAGATATATTGCAACAACCCATATTTACAAGTGTCCAGTTTTTTTTTTTTCACATGTGATCATTGTATCATCATATGTGTACGTGTATGTGTATGTGTATGTGTATGTGTATGTGTATGTGTATGTGTATGTATGTGTATGTGTATGTATATGTATATGTGTATGTGTATGTGTATGTGTATGTGTATGTGTATGTGTATGTGTATGTGTATGTGTATGTGTATGTGACGTGTATGTGTGTGTGAGAGAGAGAGAAGATGAGTTGTCACTTGGATGCCTTTAGATTTACCTCATGAAAGTATCCGAGAATGGCCCAATTATTGGATTGGATTGGATTGGATATGCCTTTATTAGTCTCACAGTGGAGAAATTTACATTTCACAGCACCAAAGTGATGAAAGTAATGAAAGTAGAAAAACAAAATACATGAGCTGCTGGAAAGGCAGCCACTCTCGCGGCGCCGTCTTGAAGTCAAAATAAAAAAAAAAAAAACTAAATAACAAATAATATGACAGCAATTATTCAATAGTTCACTTCCAGACTCTCGGTGTGTCGGCTCAGCAACAATGTCTTTATTTATGTAATTCAGGTCAATAGAAAAGCCATACAAACGGCCTGCAGCTGTGCTCGGCCATCAAGCGCCTCACCTAATGTAATAAGGAACATCAATAGTTGATTTTCGAAGCTAGTGGGGCAGAGACGCCATAAACGACGGCGACGAGATTGGCGCAGCTTGGCTCCAGCGCTTCCATTTTATAAACAGTCACAATTAACACAGAGTGTCATTACGGAGCGAGGGGAGCCAAACGATGAGCCGCTGAGAGGAGATTAATAACTGCGACGGAGTCAAACTGCTGCAATGCTCATTCTGGTTGATCAGAGTTGACACTGACATTTGGAAATCGGGATATGATCATTAATCATGTTACACATGCGTGCCTCGACAGACGGCGGTGTGAGGAGGGGATGGGGGCTGCGCGTCTGCTTTGTGTTCTACATCATACAGGTTCCACGCGGTATCAGGTAGCACAGTATATGTCTGAGTCAATTTGGATTAAGAACTGCTTTGATCTGTCCATCCAATGAAGCAGACTTGGGTCAATTGTATTCATATTGGACCAATTCACAGCAGAGGTTATCTCAAGGCACTTTTCTCAATAATCTCCTGATATGTCAACTATTTGTACTCGAGCTAAACAGGCAACCAGAAAAGGAAGAAAAGGGGAAAAAAATCCCCTTCAGCAAGAAACTCTGATCAGAACTGACGCACCATGGGGCATTTTTATCTCTTCACTAATTGTGAGTTAGTTTGTTTGAGTGAACACCAAAGCCACTGGGTTAGAGAGCGTATTCCATCAGAAGCCGCTCTCAAATACATGTTCAATCCATTCTTGAATCAGATGGATTCATTTAAAGGACAACCAACACCATTTTTTGTTTCCTAACTGACATCAGCAAAACGCTTTATAAAATCTAAAATACCAAAAATATGCAGGCTGATATTTTTAGTCAGATGCAAAACAACAATAAAAATGACTTAACGTGTCCCAAAACTGTTAAAAATGAGCTTGAAACTGGGGAGATTCAGGATGTCCCGCCCCCATGTTCGTGATGTCACTTTGGGTCACAAACTGCCTTGCTCCAGAATCAAAACAAAGGCTTCAGAGAGTTCAGATTCGGAGAAGATGCTTTCTTGTTACTCATCCATTTATGAATAGGTTTCAAATAGTTCTGTAGGTTTCAATTAGTTCTGAAGAGGAAAGCAGAAATGTTTGCAATCGATTAAAGAAGTCCTTCCATATCAATTTGAGCCGTCTGCAAGTCAAAGTCAAAGTCAAAGTCAAAGTCAAAGCGATGCAAGCGATGAAACTGGTGAAGATCTGGACTCCGATGTAGCGCACAGAAAATGCTTTAGATGGCGTACAAGCTGCGTTTCATCCAGTATATGAAGCCGCATATCAAAGCCGTAAAGCCGCCCATGATTGGTTAAAATATGTGATAGAATACAGAGGGGAGGGTTTTACGCACACACAAAAAGGAGACCGCCACAAGTCGAACAAACACATGAAAATCAGATGTTGAGACAAGAGAGAAAGCTCAGACAGCGCTAAAGAGTAAAAAATGACACAGTGGAAAGTGGATGTTTGTCCGATTGGTTTGATCCATTAATATGGTGATTGCTCTCTTTCACCAGGTGTGCTCACAGTTAGCATCCAGTGTGACTAAATGAGTAAACATGCATCAAACGTCCGCTATCCAAGCGCCGAATCGCTAACTCTGGTTAGTTTCCTCACTCGCCTCCGCTGGTGCTCGACTGCTATGCTCCGTTGGAAATGGTTGATTTGCCCGCTGGAAATTTGTGTAAACTTACACCTTCTTTATGCGTGTTACCGCAATTGGCTGCGACACAACGATTCACGATCACGTTATTTCTGTAGTTGTCCTTCTAATTTCGCGATCAACACAGTGTTTTCAAATGAAAAAAAGTACCCAAAATGCATTGTGTGTCGCTTTCTCAGTCAGGGGCGTACCAAATTTGACGTCACTTCGGGCATCGTCATCAACTCAAAAACAAGATTCATGAATATACAGCGCGAGTCTTACAATGTAAAATATAGCTATATGCGGTGGAATCTTTGTAAAATGCGGTCAGTCGAAGTCATTTGAAGTGATTTTACAAATTATTGACGCAACTTGTCCGGGATGTCGGTTGTCCTTTAAGGTGGGGGATTGTTTTTACTTTCAATGCGAAATACAGTCTTTGACCTTCTTTGGGTCCAAAATAAACCAAGGATGAAAAATTACAGCAAACCATTTACTTATTACAGTAAAGTCTCGTTATATCGATATCGGATATATCGATAGTCCCGGTTACATCGATACTATTTCTATGCACGCAAGGAGAAAATTACATGCGCGCAGAGTCGGATATATCGATAGTCCCGGTTATATCGATATTTTTCGGACTCCCGAGAATATCGATATAACGAGACTTTACTGTATATTAACTTCATAATATTTACTTGTCACAGACTGGTTTAAATTACTTGGTTTATGAAGTACAGTGGTACCTCGGTTCTCGACCATAATTCGTTCCGGGACCCTGTTCGAAAAGCGATTTTATCGAACATCCCAAACATTCCACTACATTCCGACGAGTCAGCTGCCGTCACTCTCGCTCGGAATGTGAGAGCTACGGATGACTCGGCTACAGGATGTTCTTTTCTCTTAAAATATCTATCTAATGACACTTGCTCTCACTCCCACAGCAACATCACTAGATTTCACAGCCTCCTTATTCTTTAATATTGTACTGATTGTCGATTTCGCCATGCTGTATTCCCTCGCCAGATCAGACACTCGCACACCTCCTTCATATTTTGCGATTATTTCTTTCTTAAATGCAATAGTTGTACGCACTACTTTTCTTTTGTCACTTTAAGCAGCAGTTACTTTCTTTGGAGGCATGATTAGGGGCTAAAACTCTTCGTAGACCTATATTAAACGCTAGAGCAAAACGCAGCACGTCCGCTAGCCACAACAGTTGGTCACGGAGAGAGCGATACAAACGTGCGCCACCTTGGGGCAAAGTTAAGGCATGCATTGAAACAGGCAGGTCGTCAGTGTCTACTTTTGTCATCTCAATTAGCAACTTACTACTCTTTGTCTAATACTTTTTTCAAAACACAGCCATATGCAAAAAATAACAACATAAATATAAATAAAGAAATAAATATATTCCACAATCACCGAATATTGGCAGTCGATGACATAATGGTCAACCTCCCAGAACACTTTTTGTTAGCTTATTTTTTCGTGCGGCAAGCATTGTGTAGTGTGCTTGTACATATTACCACATTTATTTTATAGGATTTTATGAGAATTCCTGGTGCAACAAAAATGACAAAAAAAGTCTGAATGAATAAGTTAGTTAAGATAAACTGTATCATTTTATACTGTAGCCGTTTCTGTTTAACAACCCAGATCTGCTGAATTTTAAAGTGAGTATTATTTTGAGGCAGCATGGATGAATCCTCATTATCTCACAAAGGTGATGTGACTTGTTTAGTCCCATATTCTTTTAATGAGTGTATTTTATTGGCGTCAGTACCTCGCCTCATCCTGTGATTCCGGAAAAACAGGAGTGGTAAAATCATGACACTCCTCTCCTGCAAGCAGACGCTGTATTACGAGTGTTTTACAAGAGAAGGTTGTCTGGAGGAGATGAAGCTCTCACTCTTTCTTGCATTGGATTAGTCATTCTCTGGTGAATCAGCCCTTTGTCACTGACAGCCTTTCAGTGGCTTTTATGACAGAGAAGGGCGATTCAACCACAAACAGCAAGAACAAAAGGGGAAACAAATATTTTTTTTGCATCCATCCAATGAGTCAGATGTCGTGTCATTTATCATTTAATTGCTAACCCATTCGGACCAATTTCATAAATAACAAACATTTTCCTGCATGTGTTATGTGCACCTGCTAAAATTGCCTCCTGGTAAAAAAAGAGGTGCTATTATTGTTATTATTCAATTTAAAAGACAACCGATGTCACTTTTTTGTTTTTTAACTGACACCAGAAAAACGTTTTATAGCATCTAAAATACCCAAAACATGCAGTATGATATTTTTAGTAAAATGCAAAACACCAATAAAATGACTTAAAGTGTCCAAAATCTGCAAAAAACTGAGCTGCGAATTGGGCATTTTCAGAAAGTCCCGCCCCGCTTTCATGACGTCACGCCAAGACATCTTGCATTGCTGGTGAATCAAAACAATGGCTTCAGATTCGGAGAATATGCTTTCTTGTTACACATCCAGTTATGAATATGATTCAAATAGTCCTGATGAGCAAAGCATACATGTTTGCAATCGATTAAAAAATTTATTTGGCCATTTTGAGGCAAACGGGCAAGGGGGGGTACAGCAAAACAGTACAGCAAAATACATTGAGGTGATGGAAAGACGCTACAATGCGTCTTTTTTACGGTGAGGAGGCAGTCCTTTTCTGACGTCACATACGGACTCGTCACCAACTCAAAAACAAGACTTCCTGAATGTTCAGCGCGAGTCTTAAAACGTAAAATATAGCTATATGCAGTGGAATCGTATTAAAATACGCCCAGTAGAAGTCATGTGAAGCCATTTTACAAATTATGGACACAACTTGTCCGGAAAACGTCGGTTGTCCTTTAAATGGTGCACCACACAAAGCCTTGCCTTTGTCACTTACATATATGATTTCAGACTGTTTCACTGCCACTTCTCCTCTCCTCCCTTGGCCCCCTTTTATATTACCTGAAAATCGGCAGTAGCACAACAAAACCGTTTTTACGTCACAACCAGCCGAGATTGAAGCAAATATTACATAAATGTCCCCATTTTTTTCTGTTTTATTTCTTACTTTTAAGACTGCATTATATGCCTTAACCAGTGGTTGCTTAAAAAAATAGCCCACCAAATAAAGTGCAGTCAGCAGAATTACTTTGTTACTTAATTACTTGGGTGTTTCACCAACATAAGTCCGGTGGTTCTCAACGCTCCGCTATATATAAATATATATTTTTTTCAATTCACAAAAATGTTTGGTGAATTTTCATATTTCCTCAAAAAAGGTTAATTATCGCTAGTCTTGTCGTTGCACTCAACATCCTCTGGAAATCTGATTTTCAAGTGTTAAGTAGACCAAAAACAGAAAACAATAGACTGCTATGAGAACATATGATTATTATGGGAGGAAAGCACTCATTTGCATTGTAATTATACAAAGCAAAACTTATGTCAATGGGGAAAATTCACTTATTTTGTCTTGCGGCTGACCAAAAGAGGAGTTTAACTGAATACAAATGTTATAAGGTAAATATGTGCATGCAGTGTTGTGGGTTATCAAATGGCCTTGCTGGATACAGGAGCAGTGTATGCTCTCATTGTGTTTCAGTAATGTGTTTTCAAAGCACTGTGATTGCTATTCATGAAATTCAAGCAGGAGCAAATGGCTCTTGCCGCTCACGGGCACATCACCGAGCAGCTGGAGGAGGTTTACGACTGTGTCGAAATAAAAACGGCTTTATTTGTCTGGATTTTGTAAGGATGCAAAAGAAAAAAAAAATCAGCCAAAGCAATCAAGATACAAGGCACTGGAAACGGTTCAGCTGCATGGTTCTAAATTATAATCAACCCTTTGCGGTTACTGTGAGCAATTCCGACTTGGTGGATGGTGGATGTGACTAAATTCCTACTGTGGTAGATTACATGTCCACAAAGTAAGCACTGGTTTAAAGAAGCCTATGACCATACAAAATAAAAAAATACAGGATACCCCTCTGACTCCCTAATTATATGTATGTATGTATTTATTAATTTATATGTGCAATGTTTCCCCAGTTCTTACAAAATCATCAAATACATACGGTATATAGATCAAACAACAATAAGCTGAGTAAAAATGGGATTTTTATGTGTTGATTTGATTTATTGAGAAGAAAAATGATTTAAAGCTTGAATATGTGAAAAAAATACTTGATATCCTTGTTTGACGTGACTTTCCTGCTATTATGTGTGCCCTGCAAGTGTCTGGTAACCAATTGAGTGTGTGTTCGAAGGGAGTCTTCCCGACAAAGCTCAAATATGATTATGAATTGGTAAAGTCGAAGATTTTAACAATTGTAATGTAGCACATCCTGAACTAGAGAAGGCACTTTTCATTTGCTGACGGAATGTTTTCATACGTGAAGTACAAATGTTACAGTTGTTAATGTCTTATGTATCGTAAAATATTTTTTTTTTCTTAGCGGTGTATATGTATTTGTAACTGTAATGGTTGTACTGTGTTACATGTTCATAGTTGCACTCTATTATACTTCATCATTTGTCATTTTATTTGGAAATGGTGAACATACTTTTGTTATAATGCTTCAGATTCAACTGAACTGCAATTTTACATAACAGCGAGTGTATCTATCAATCAATCTCTCTATCGATCTCTATCCGTCCATCCGTCTATCCGTCTATCTATCTATCCATCTATCCGTCTATCCATACACCATCCATCCACCCGTCCCCACCTACCTACCTACCTACCTACCTACCTACCTACCTACCTACCTACCTACCTCCAGACCATCCATCCATCCATCCATCCATCCATTTTCAAGACCGCTTTATCCTCATTGGGGTTGCGGGGGGCTGGAGCCTATCCCAACCGTCTTCGGGCACTTGGCGGGGTATACCCTGAATTGGTTGCCAGGAAATCACAGGGCTCACAGAGACAAACAACAACTCACTCTCACACTCACACCAAGGCACAATTTAGAGTATTCAATCGACCTGCAATGCAGGTTTTTGGAAAGTGGGAGGAAACCGGAGGACTCAGAGGAAACCCTCGCGGGCCCTGGGAGAACATGCAATCTCCACACAGGGAGACCGTACCGCATCTTGAACTCACAACCTCTGCACTGTGAAACTGGGGTGTAAACCACTCGTCGACTGGGCCGTATATACAGTATATATAAAACACTCTTCATTTTTTGCCAGGATTCACCATGGCATCCCAGATGAAAAACATTACCTTTTATTAAAAGGCCTCCTTATTTGGTGAGGTCTCCGTTCTCATAGTTGACCAGTAAATGGTGAGCAGCGGCCACCCCGTTAATCCTTTCCTCGCTTCACAATAAATTATGCATCAGAAAAAGGAGCCCTTTTCAACCTCTATAGATGTTTCCCTTAATCCATGGCTCCTAAACCCTGTTTAATCTTAAACTAAGTCATTAAAACAGTAAAAGGATATCACAAAGGACTTTCAAGTCAATTGGCTTAACGTTAACATGATTAGATCATTGATCTCTCCAAAAAAAAAGCTTTGGGCTTCCAGGTGCGAAATGACTCTTTAATGAAATCAGAGAAATCTCGTTACCTGAAAATGACTGATCAAAGTCAAGGCCAGGTGACTGCGGTGGTGGTGCTCACCATGTTCTATGCTAAATGTATTTATTCTCCCCATCACCTCATGACATTTTCAAGACCTATACATACCGCCATTGCATTTTTAACACGAATTCCTGCTTTAAGCTTTGATCGCAATCACTGCGGAACAACCTTGTTTTCTTTGTTTTTTTCCCCCAGACGCGCGGAAAGGGAATGCCCTAATGTTGTTATGGCCTGATTAATGCAAGGGGCACTTTCAGATACATTTCTATTGTGTCTCGTAGTCAACAGCTTGAGGATCACGCTTATCGGTCACATAAGCCTAAAAAAATAAATAAATCTATTAGGGAAAAAACATCAGACATTAATAAGCTCTGATGTCAATTTGCACATGTATTGCGCCTATCTTTCACAAAATAATCCAGATGTTGTAACACCTGAAGTGGAAAGTTACCCGATATCAGCAACTGGGATTATGACGACCCCGGTTTTAAGGCAGAAATGCAACAAATATATGGCATAAGGCTTCCTTTGTAATTAATAAGAAGTGATAAAATATCATTTTAGTTCAGATTTAATCAAGAGCCATAATATTTTCTTCATCGTTGCTGATGGATGCACTGCGCATGAACAACATTTACAGCTCTCCGGACTGCTTGCCGAATTTTCTGGAGAAGAAAGATGTGGACAGTGGTGATGAACACCAGACAGTAAGGTTTATAAACAGAAACAATGAAAATTAATGATAGAAATCACACATAGGCCTCGACACACATTTACCTGTTTTAATTGAGTAGCTAAGACCCACTGGTTTTTAATTAGCCAGTTTGCAGCAATGATGTCAAGATCCAAACTTCTCCACTATCAATGAGGCCATAATCATAACTAAGACAGAGGTACTTACTTGTACCCTCACATGGGTTTTACCTTAAGAAATAACAACTCCCATTAATTAAGTTAATGAGGCTTGCTGGTTTTTCAAGCTGCGTTTGCGCTGTATCATAGAGTGATAATTTAGCATAAAAGAGACGATGGCCTGAGGTCATCTGTCATGTTTGATTGTAATTTAGCTACTATCTCAATGAACTCGATGAACCCTAAGGTTGCTTTTTATGTCTTTTGACTGAGGAGACCTCCCATGAATACATGTATCCATCCGTTTTCTAATGCGGTTATTGTCAACAACATTTGCGGGCATGCTGAAGCCTGTCCCAAGCTGTCTACGGGCAGAAAATGGGGGTCATTAAACTGGTTGCCAGGACACCCTCAACCGGTTGACAGTCAGTAGCAGGCCAAATGTAGACAAAAAATATCTGTGCACAAACCGACGGACAATAAAGAGTGTTCCGTTCACCTGAGATATATGTTTTCAAAATGTTGTTGAACTTTGCAGTACCCGAAGAAAACCCATACAACCATGGGGAGAACATGCAAATCCCACACAGTTCACAGACAACTGCAGAGAAAGTTTTTTTTCATTTAAAACTTTTTGGGGGATTTGTTTGTTTGTTGGTTTGTTTGTTTGTCTGTGTAAGCTCTCAGTCATACAGGGGTGATCCATCGATAAAAAGGTTTCTTCAGCCATCATCTGTACTTCTTTGAAGGTGTCGGACGTTTCGCTTCTTATCCAAGAGGCTTCGTCAGCGAACTAAAGTCTTGGTGGTAGTTTCGGCCCTATATGATTGGTCTCTGCTCTCAGATTGGTTACTTACTTTTCGATTCTAACCATTCTCTACAACATAAACTAGGAGTTATCAGAACCCCCCAGCATAGGGCTAAACTAATACCAACAAATGACGAAGGTAGAGAAAAGGAGTCAAAACATTACAGTCCACAACAATCCATTGGCGAGACTAAAAATATTCTCAAAAAACATACTTTAAAAACATAATACTAGTGGGCCTCAATCATACATATGCACCTAAAAGCTAGTAACCACTCATTTGATGACAATGAGTTTAAAATCTTAGTCAAACAAAATAGATGGTTTGAAAGGGGAGTAAAATAAGCGATTTTAATAAAACAGCAAAATCCTTCCCTAAACCGCCATGGTGGGGTGAGGTTCAATTTGGATCACTCACACAAGGGACTGCTTAGGCAACATAGGCTTAGTTATACTGATGAAGTTATACCAGGGCAAATGGGGCAATCAGGGCAGTCGTCGACCTCATATTTAGGCAGGACAATAGAAGTAGTCAGTGGAGCCGCAGGGAGTTGTCCTCTGTTCCCCCCAACCTGAGAGCAGGGATCAATCATAGCAGAGTCCGGCACAGCCACATCCGGACAGTAGGGATATAGATATAGACTATGACCTCCTTTTGACTCCTTTTCTCTACCTTCGACATTTGTTGGTATTAGTTTAGCCCTATGCTGGAGGGTTCTGATAACTCCTAGTTTATGTTTTAGAGGATGGTTAGAATCGAAAAATAAGTAAACAACCTGAGAGCAGGGACCAATCATATAGGGCCGAAACTACATCCAAGACTTTAGTTAGCTGACAAAGCCTCTTGGATAAGAAGCGAAACGTCCGACACCTTCAAAGGAGTACAGATGACGGATGAAGAAACCTTTTTTTTAATTTGTTTGTTTGTTTGTTTGTTTGTTTTTGTTTTAACAGTGCAGTACATAAGCACATACACACGTATATGTATTTAAAATAATGTTTCATCACAGTCATTTTTTTAGTGCAGGTCACTTTCTTTAAATGCTTTTGCATCTGACCGATGAATGGTCACTCCCAGTTCTCTCATTTTGACAGTATGGCATTGTGTCAAAGCTGTTGCATCACTATCCCCCAATATGCAGGCATCATTAATTTCTGTTTTAGTGCCGTCTGCACAAATAAAATGTGCTGACAATTTGCCCTGGCTGAGGTTAGACCACATTGCTCAAAAATGTATGTTTCGTCAAATTGATTATCAATAATTTATCGTACGTGGAAATGTTTCCAAATTTTCCAAATTTGATCATTCACCTTTGCAAATGCATGGCTTTATGAATCAAATAGCATGGTTTGGCATGTGCATCCGATTCAGCGAGGTTATTGGATGTCACTAATCAATACAAGCCCTCTAAAAATGAGTTAGCATCTATGTGCAAGGAAGTGGATATTTCACAAATGGCTTGTACTAAATTGCTTTTCAATAAGACAAAGAGAAGAAAAACGGATTTCTCACTATGTGGCAAAGTAAAAATGGAATCAACCGCATGCCAGCAGCTGGGCACATACTGATGATGGATTTGAACCAAATTCAAGTTTGATTCATTGTCTAACACACAGGGCTTCCCTAATTCATGATAATTAATCACAGTGAAGCTTTCAAAGGTGTAGTGGGTGATAATGTTGTCTGTTTGATAAATGTTTCCTGTGAACCGGGCATGCTTTTCTATGGGCAGACTAGTTGAGAATTTTCTTCGTGGGTTCTGTCTCATTCGACTTGGCACACCAATGGGATTTCACATAATTGACACTTGCTTGGATCCATTCGTCAACATGACAGGCTATGGCTTGGCAATGTATAATATGTTGTGTTGTTTTTTTTTTTGTTACACTTTTGTTTTGTTTTCCTAAATGGGTCAATCTCAGGATCAAGCCGCAATGTTTGGTGGTCTACTGGCGGCCTGCACATTGATCTTCTTCTTTCCCTATGAAGCGCGCCTTTGTGTGCCCGGTCTGCGTTTCTTTCTTCATCTGACGCAACCTGAGTGTCGTAGCAGTGGGAAAATAACACATCACTGACCTCTTCAACTCCTTATTGTGTGCAAGCCCTGAAGAAAGAATGATTCAGCTGCTGACCCCTCTTTAAATGTCCACGAAGGGACATGGCTATTGAGAATAGGTGTGTGAGCGGAAGTGGTGGGTTCATTTTAGAATAGGTATAGATCCTCAGCTAGTGTCAGGTAGAGATATCGAACAAACCAGCCAAGGATTTATGGCATGCACTATTCATGTATTGTGCAGGGGCTGCAGAGAGCCCACTGATGGACAGCCTTGTCAGCATTTTTTTCCTCTGAGCTAAGATATACATTCAATCACACTTATAAAGCAATTTATTATTTTTTTCCTGAATTGGAGAATAGATGCCTTCCAAAAAGACATTGAGCAAACATGCCAAATGTGTAGTGTATCGGCCCTTTATCTTATGGACTAATACAATAACCAATGAAAATATCACAATTGTGCCCTGTGATTGTCCCCGCCTACTGCCTGAAAAAGCTGGGATAGGCTCTAGGAACCCACACGACCCGAGTGTCTATAAAGCCGTCCGGACAATGAATGAATGAATTAGTATGACAGCACTGCTCGGCAATGCATGAAAAGCAAAAAATAGATATTGTTTAATGTCATGTTTTAGGGTTAATATTGTTCCATTTTAAATGTTAATATTACATCAAATTAAATTAAACTTACACTGTTATCATAACATGTCTTTTAGATACATGTCACATCACAGCCTCATCATTCTGCTCACACAGCGAGCCATAAACACAGCTGTTGAAAATGTGAGATGTGTTATGTTGCTGGAGTTGTAGGGTGGTGGGCTGTCACATCTTTGGATTGACCCAAGGAAGCGAAGTCACCGATCATTCATGGTGCTGCTGCCGTATTTATTAAAAGTGGGAGGGGAGAGGATTGGTTGAGGTCCATCCACAGCAACAGAGGACAGCCTATGGGAAATGGTCCAGCAACCTCTCCAAACATGATGATGACACCAGTGGGGGGGCTGGAGGGGGTGGGCGGCATGCATTTCCACGGCAATGTCTACTGTGTTGCATGTGTGTCAGTTACACATCCATGCTCCTCCTACATGCTGCATCACCTTCAGGCTGTCCTCAGTTATACGGCAGGAAGTGATTATCCCATGTACAGTATATTGAACGAAGCGGACAACAAGCTGGTTTTCACCGTTGATTTATGTTGCGCAGGTGTGATTATGTCAATATGCTGATCAATCCAGCGAGGATCGAGGACCATATGTTTGGCTGATGATAAACATTGATAATGCAGGGTCATTTTGCGATTCACAATATGTGCACATTTCTATGCCACAACGACCAAATTTGCAAGCATCTGTGAATTGGATTGGATTGGATTTGCCTTTATTAGTCTCACAGTGGAGAAATTTACATTTCACAGCAAATAAATATGCATGTTCCACCTGTGCTTGCGTGTTTTACTCCGGTTTCCTCCCACATTCTGAAAACATGCATGGCAGGTTAATAGAATACTCTTTTATCCCTTGGTAGGAGTTGTTTGTCAGTGTTCACTCCCGTCCCAATTGCTTTGAGACGGCTATGAGAGGCTCCAGCACGGCCCGTGACCCTTCTGAGGATTAGTGGATCATACAATGGATGGATGGATGGATGGAACTTTAGAAAACACCGGAATAAATTGTGAACCTGCATGGGTGTATTAGTTTTTTTCTCAACATCAAGCCAATTAAAATAATTTGGGCATCTTGCCTGATATTCCATCCATCCACTTTTTTTCTGGCTCACTAATCCTGTTCAAGTGACAGCCACTCTCTATCACACAGGTGTCAAAGTCAAGGCCCACATCATTTTTTTCGGCCCGCGAAAGCAAATCAAACTTGTTAAATTCCATGATGATTGCTAAAATCTGAGCTAAAATTTCATATTTTGGATGTCAACCACAATAAAAGTCATTATTCTTGACTTCAGATTTGAAAACGAGTTATTGATTAATTTGCTGTGTGCTCTATATGTAATATTTGAAGGGATTTAAACATTCTAATGGGTTCCCCAAATTCATAACGGCCCTCGAGAGGAAACCATAACTACAATGTGGCCCGCGGCAAAAAATGACTTTGACACCCCTGCTCTATCAATACCCCACTCTGCATTCAAAATGTGATCTGTGTGCAAAATAATGTCAGGCCAACAGGAAGCCGTGAATGTATTTTTCTGATTTGATTTAAACTAAGGTTTACCAATTCCAGTCCTCCAGGGCCCTTGTCACGCATGCTTTCGATGTTTCCCTCCATCAACAGAACCGATTTAAGGATCAGCTCACGAGCAAGCTCTGCAGAAGCTTGTTAATAGCCGTGATATAGTCCCATTCACCTTCAGACAGCCGTCTCGATACACTCTTTGCCACTCAGGAGTTCCCTACAGTGGGTCACGTAGAGCAGGTGTGGGAATACTTATTGGATAGATGGATGATCATGTCAGCATGACCAATATCGGTTTGTAAACCTTTATCCAATCTTACGTTTTCAGATATCAAAACAATCCATTTCACACAAACGTTTAAAACAATACAAAATGTTTGGCAAACCATCAGTTGATCAATTTGTCAAGTAACAGCTCATCATTGGAGGGCGATGGTGAAACTACACACAGAGGGATCTAAGAAAAAACAACAATAAGCAATAAAAACAAAAGTCATGTCATCAGTTTGATTTTCTCTAAAACTGTAAAATGTATGTTCTCATTTTCTTAACCCATTAGAACCTGAGGCATGCACCAAAAAAGAGCAACATCAAAGTGTCATGATCTGTTTGGCGACCAACGGGGGGCGCTGTCGGCCCCGCCTGCACCTGCACAGGTGCTGGTCGTCCTGATCAGATTGGCGGGTAGCGACGTCAGCCCTGCCGGCAGCCTCGCAGGTGCTGGTCGTTATAATCAATAACACTTAAAAGGACACCTGGCACGATCATCCGGTGCCGATTCATTGTTTGTTTGCTGCTTGTTTGCTGCATGCATTGTGTACGTGTTTGGTTAACCTTGGCGGACTTTTACACTTGGTTTTCTTTTGCTACTTTGTATTTTTTCCATTCAGATCATTTTGATGTTTTACATTTTGTTCCTGCTGACTTTATTTTAATACAATTTGTCAAACAACCTCCTGCTCCCTCCTGCCTGCTTTTTGGGATCCGAACCCGCCATCACCACCTCGCAAAACCGTGATAGAATGAATCGGCCAACCATCGGATCCCGCAGGTACATCGGACCCGTCTCATTTCCACCCTGTGCCTGGCAATGATACGTCCACGTTAGCGCAAGCCTCGTCGCGTTTGAATCGCGTCACTCGACGAGCCGCAACGTCCACGTAAACGTCCGGCCGAGACCTCCTTCCAGGTGGCCGTCCAGGGTGACCCTGGGTGACTGGCATTGCACGCCCACGTCCAGCCACGCTGTCGTCGTGCATGACGAATTGAGTCTCATCCACGACGAGCCGTGCAACGTCCGCGTCAATGTCGGTCCGAGACCCCACTCACCGCTGGATCCCGGAGCGGCTCTGGACTGGTCTCGTTCCCCCGGATCCGGGCAGTTCACGCCCACGTCGGCGTCCGGCCGAGACCTGGTCCCATACGGCCGTACGGGGTGCCATTCTGCGCCTGGCAGTTCGACGTCCACGCAGAGCCATGCGCCGTCGCATGAACGTGCGAGAGGGATCGCATTCACGCCCACGACGATCCGTGCCGCGTCTTCGTCTATCCCAGGCCGAGTCCCGTTCCCATCAGGCCGCCGCCCGTCGTATGCTGGAGAGGCAGCGGTTGCCCTCTCCACCGACCGTTCCCTGGCGAGTGGACCTTTTGGGAGACTGTTGGGACTTCTGGAAGCAGCCCCTTGAAGGGGGGGTACTGTCATGATGTGGTTGGCGACCAACGGGGGGCGCTGTCGGCCCCGCCTGCACCTGCACAGGTGCTGGTCGTCTCGATCAGATTGGCGACCAGCGGGTAGCGACGTCAGCCCTGCCGGCAGCCTCGCAGGTGCTGGTCGTTATAATCAATGACACTTAAAAGGACACCTGGCACGATCATCCGGTGCCGATTCATTGTTTGTTTGCTGCTTGGTTGCAACATGCATCGTGTACGTGTTTGTTTAACCTTGGCGGGCTTTTACTTTTGGTCTTCTTTTGATACTTTGTATTTTTTCCATTCAGATCATTTTGATGTTTTACATTTTGTTCCTGCTGACTTTATTTTAATACAATTTGTCAAACAACCTCCTGCTCCCTCCTGCCTGCTTTTTGGGATCCGCACCCGCCATCACCACCTTGCAAACCGTGACACAAAGGTCCCCATACTAATTGAACAGTGATGTGTTACATAAAACCATGTGTGTTCTTTCTTTAAGTCAATGTTTTCTCGACACGAAACAAGTGGTTTGGTTCTTTAAGTGAACCAAATTGAAATGTCAGACATTATTTTTCAAGTTGGGATTTGGTTTGTACGACTTGTAGTATTTGCCAAATGACTTTAAAATAACCTCTAGGAGAAAGTTGTCCAAAATACAAAACTACATGGAGTGCTTGTATAATGGTCAAGCATGGACAAAGAATCAGACTCTTTACTTCGAATTGCTCCGACTTCACTTTCTGCTCAAATTACTTGTTGAAAGAGGTTGGTGTTTTGTCGCATCGCCCTTAATGCAATATAAATTTAGGGCATATGGTGAAAAGTCTATACCACTCACTCAACAGTAGGTACGCTTGCGCAACACAATGTGGAAGAAAACAGTTGCACCTTTGAAAATGGAATTATTCTCATTTTTAATTTTTGTTGTACGGTATTGGCAGTGTACAACTGAAATATACCGAGAGTCGTTTTTAAAACCTTTGGAAGAGAGGCAAACTATTGCAAAGACGTGAGTTGGAGGACACTTCTGCCACAATAATACATTTACATGAATATATATTTCATGCATGTCCGGAGACTTCAATAAAAAGGTGTCTTCAGCTGTCATCTGTACTTCTATGAAGGTGTCAGACGTTTCATTCCTCATCCGAAGAGCTTCGTCAGCGACCTTAAGCTGATAACTCTTGCCCTGTATACAATATATCCCCATTGGACAGAGGTGGCAGTGCAAGACCTATGCTCTGATAGGTTCCTGTCCCCATTCCCTGTGCTGATAGGTCCCTGCTTTAAGGTTGGGGGAGCAGTGGACTACTCCTTGAAGTAATCAATTTGCTTAAAGGAGTAGTCTACTGCTCCCCCAACCTTAGAGCAGTGACCTATCAGAGCAGAGGCCTGGCACTGCCACCTCTGTCCATTAGGGATATATATTTTGGGCCAGAGTTACCAGCAGAACTTTAGTTCGCTGACAAAGCTCTACGGATAAGGAGCGAAACATCCGACACCTTCAAAGAAGTACAGATGAGGGCTGAAGAAACCTTTTCATCGATGGACCACTCCTGTGCGACTGAGAGCCTACACAGACGTATGTCTGGAGATTGCAATATTGCCAATTGGGCATTTGTTTTACAAACTAAACTGTTTCCACATTCCTGATTACAAATGAGAAAAGATCAAGAAAAATCATCTTTGACTCACCCCACCCGGGACACTACTTTTTCCAGTTGTCTAAAAACAGTGCGGTGAATGAAATCACACAATTTGGGTCGAAAAGTACCCACTAATTGGGCCCCGTTCCTTCAGTCAACCAGTCAGCTTCTTCTAGCTATTTGTGTTTTGTCAGGTTGAGCTTGGTGTTATTGGCAATTTATTCATATTTAGTTCCCTGATTTTTGTTTATTTCCAAAACTAAAAAAATGTGCTTGAATAAGGTCTTTGCATTTCATACTATACCACTGGATGATAGATCATTAATGTATATTGAAGCAGTGTTTGAAATAACGTCTGCACGGAGGCCCGGGGCGTACAACTTTCAAAGCGTCTCGGCCCAGGTGGCCGACAACTTCTTCAAGAAAAAAAAGAAAAATGATTTTTTTCTTCAAATTAAATGTTTGTTTTATTCAATATGGCAAAAGCTAAAAACAAACCGCTACAAGCTACTTGGACCCCTCTTTCTAAGCGCCATTCAAAACTTTCAAGTACACTATACAGTGATGGTATAGTCCGAAGCACAAAACAGGCTTCTGATTGGCTGCCGTGCCGAGTATGCAAATTGCCAAACAAACCGGTTTGTTTTCTTCAGCGATCAGTATTCGGTGAAATTTTAATCGGGATCCTTTCAAAAAACGGTCCGTACAGCCAACACTCACACACGAAGTCTCGTTATATCGATATTCAAGGGAGTCCGAAAAAATATCGATATAACCGGGACTATCGATATATCCGACCCTGTTTGCATGTAATTTTCTCCGTGCGTGCATAGAAATAGTATCGATATAACCGGGACTATCCATATATCCGATATCGATATAACAAGACTTTACTGTACTTTCAAAATTGAAAATGAAAGGCATAAGCTTACAAAACAATGATTGCACTCGCTGACAACTATTGTGTTTATTTGGCTATTGGCCTCCCGGAAGTTAGCGGCCGATGACGTGATCATAACAAACGACGTCACGCTGGCATCTCCTACAACGCTCGGGAAAGTCCAGAAGCAGAAAGCACGCTTCTGATTGGCTGCCGTGCTGAGTATGCAAATTGCCAAACGAACCAAAATTCCGAAATTTCCCCCAAAAAATAATACATTATTCAGATTTTGAAATCTTTGAAACATTTGCTTTATTGAATAAAGCAAATGTTTGATTTGAAAAAAAATATATTTTTTTTCTTCTTCAGAAGCCTGTTTCGTGCTTCGGACTATACCGTGACTGTAAGGTGTACTTGAGAGTTTTGTAAGCCGCTTCAAGAGAGGAGTCCACGTGGCTTTGAGCAGACAACGCAACACAAACGTTGCGCACCACGATGACCACTAACAACTGGAGCAAAATCTTTAGCAAGTGATATTTACCACAAATTAAGCAAGGGAGCATTCATGGTCGGTACTTCCTTAATTAAAAAAAAATCCTTTGGACTTTGCAACAATGTTTTTTTTTTTGCGATTAGTCGACTTATTGTGTTTCAAGTTGTGATAAATGGGGCAGGTAACTTTTCAGAGTTGTCTGCCCGGGTGTCCGCTAACTTTTTGTCATGAGTTTCAGACACTGATTGTAGACAGAAAAACAATTTCAAAGTGTAAATGTGACAATAAGAAAGGAACAGACAGAAAAACACGTTCAAAGTGTAAATGTGACAATAAGACAGAAACAGACAGAAAAACACATTCAAATTGTAAATGTGACAATGTGCAATAAGAAAGGAGCAGTCCAGAAAGAGTGAGAGGATGATTTCACGTCTTCTGTTCTGTCCAAGCTTGGACCACGGCCAGTCTGAGCTAGGCCAGGCTGATTTGTTGCAGTGCATTTTACTGACGGATGGACTGACAACCTCTTCAATTCAACGGTAACGCCACAGCGCTCATCTCCACTCCTCCACCTGAATGTTTGCTGTTGTGTGTTGATTGGCCAGAGATCTCCTGGCTGACAGGCTTTGCTTCATCCCTCACTTTCATTGAGCCATAAAACATTCTGTGGCACTGAATGTTGCTGTTTACCGGTTAGTCTTTGTCATCATTAAGGTGTCAAAGACACTATAAGCTGGAATGGAGGTGGAGAGGAGTGAGTGGGATCTGTGGAGGACAGTCAGAGGGTAGAGTGTGTGGCTGCAGCCAGTCCAGAACCTTCTTGATGATAATGACATCATCACAACTGAACATGCATCCAAATACTGGGCTGGCTCGTGCTGTATGTGTCGTGACATCCTGTCTTGTGATTTGGGGGGATCCAATTAATGACAAAAATGCAGAATAGTACAGACCTCCATCAAGGCCAAGCACTTGTGTCTCGTTCACATTCTTTTGTGAATCATATCTGTTTACAATGAGGCATAAAATATTCCATATTTGCAGAAATGTGTCAACTTAGGTTCAAGAATTTGGAACATTTTTTTGAGAGATATGCCTGTTACCAGTGACGTGTCATGGAAATATCAAATGAAAAAATAAATTAAACAATTATATGTATTTAGTGATTTGTACTTTACAGTTCTTGTCCATTTAACTTCACTGTTTTAGGATTTTTTTTCAAAATCGCTGAATTTTCACATTTACCGTTCAAATACTAAGTAGAGACGAACGGTGAGGCACCAGCCGGCTGAACCCCACCATGGATTGCGCAATCACTATGCGTACTGTGCTGGCTTGCTCTGCAGTGAGACCGCATTGCTGTCCTTCTGCATATCGCTATTAAAGCGTTCAAACACGTTTAGTATATGAACTAAATTTCTACAGTTTAGCTGGTGTATATAATGTAGAGTCACTGTACATCATAAACACTGTACTACAGTGTTTATTTTGTTTTATTTTTATCAAAACGCTGCGCGTAGGTGAGGAAAACAGTTCTCCGGCCTCATGACAGGGGGCGCTTGTGATTCCAGAGATACTTCCGACTCCACGGCTGCAGAATAATAGAATTAGGGACAGCAAGCGACAGTAAACAGTTAGCAAGTGCAACCCTGCAGTCATTTTTCCGTGTTGCTTGGCCTCATTTTCAGAATGGAGGATTACATATATAATTGAAAGAATTTTCTAAACTGGACTTTCAATCGAAGCAGGAGGTAATAATTAAAGGAAGACCAACACCGGAGCTGAAAGGTTTGCTTCAGACAACGGGACACAATACTCGCTCTTTTCAGGCGGACTGGTACACACGAAAAGGCTGGCTGTGTGGATGTCCAGCAAGAAACCGCCTTTTCTGCTTTTCCTGCCTTATGTTCTCAACTTGTGACAATGTCTGGACTCAAATGGGATATTGCGACCTGAAAATTTTACAACGGAGCCTCATCAAACATGAGCGAAGACTCAACATCAGCATCCACAATGCTAAGATAAAGGAGAACCGGGATATTTTAAAAAATCTCATCAATGCCACCTGCTTCCTTGCCAAACAGCATATCGTGGAAATGATGAAAGTAAAGGCTCTGCTAATCGTGGCAACTATGTTGAACTATTACATGCTTTCGCTGAGAAAGATGACAGGCTAGCGAGTCATTTTGGGACATCCACTGTATTTTCTGGCCTGTGAAACAGAATACAGAACGATTTAATTGAAGCAGTTGGTGATGTCATTAGAAATGACATTAAAAAGGAGATCGGTGCAGCCCCATTTGTTGCTGTAGAAGTAGACGAGATTGTCATTCTCAGCACTGAAAAGACTGAAAACATACAGTCGGAACAGGACTGATCAAGGACGACTTTCTTCACTCGCAGTGATCTCCGTTGAGACAGAGAGACTTTTAAAACTGAAGACAGATAATGAAGGCTTCTACAAAGAAGTTATCGATGCCTTTCTTCAGAAGGAGCGGCGCATGGACTTCATTTACAAGTAAAGGTAACACGATAAAAACGTTTTTGTTTTTTTTTTTTTTTACTATGCTACAGTTTGTATATAAAAAGAATGCTGACATGAAATTTTAAACAAAATATGTTAACTGTTGCCAATCAAATGGTGAATAAACTACTCTGTAGAGTTCATATGTTTGTAAATCTGACTATGATGACGTCAGTGTCTCACCAGCGATGAACCTCACCGCACGTCACTGCCTGTTACATATAAGGTAGGTACAAATGCAGTCTCCTTTGTACTAGGTGGTAAATATTTGCGCCTGGACGAGTGTTGGTTGCACGGTGATGATGACTTCAGGGCACATTCAGGACTTGTTCTGCTCCAATTGATAGGTTACCATCAATCAGAATGCTGCAACACCATTTTTATTTTTAATAACACTAAAAAATGATTCATATAGGAAGAAAAAGAAGGGGGAAACAAAGTGTGAGGCATTTGTGATCCCCCCCCCCAAAAAAAAATGTTTTTGTACGCTCTTTGATCTGCAAATACCACGAAGTGTTGCAAGTTCATACATACGTACTTGTATTTATTTGTGTGTGTGTGTGGGGGGGGGTATATGTGTTTGTGTGTGTGTGTGTGTGTGTGTGTGTGTGTGTGTGTGTGTGTGTGTGTGTGTGTGTGTGTGTGTGTGTGTGTGTGTGTGTGTGTGTGTGTGTGTGTGTGTGTGTGTGTGTGTGTGTGTGCGTGTGTGTGTGCATGTGTGTATGATTTTCATCCTGTTACACCTGAAATGTAGGCTTCACCCATGGATGAACCTGAGCGGTAGAGTCAAGAAGGATCCTGTCAAGACAGGATCCATTTTGGTCCTGCGGCAGTGTGCTGTGCTGCTGGGATGACATGAGCGGTGTGTGTGTGTGTGTGGGGGGGGGGGGGGTAGAGTTGGAAGGGGGAGAGCGGCGTGGTGCCGCCGCTGCTCTGATCTCATCGCGGCACGGCGCTCTATGCCGGGAAGGATGGGGATGATGTAATGCCGACTTATCAGATGTGCTCGCAAGAGAGAAAATCTGCGGGAACCCATCCGATAATAAAATACAGACTTTGATTTTACGTGGCATCATCAGCTTTACCATAAACACCATTACTGTTCTTCCTTTATATGGCCGTCTTTCCCTTTGGTTGTACATTTTGGAAGCCTCTATTATAGCTTGACAGATCACATGTATTCCAGATGTCGGGGTGGACCCTGTAATGGCAAATTGGATTCAGCCTGGACTAGTATAAATGACAAAATTAATTTTACGGCGACAAAAATGAACTCATCCATTTTACACCACCTTGATATTTCCCCCTGTCCAGTGTAAGTCACTGTCACATAATCATATGAATGCAGATATGTATTATAATTAGGTAAGTATCATATACAGTGTATTTTATGAATTAGTCATTAAAAATTATCACTATTTTAAATCCAAAGAAGCCCCATTTTCTTACCCCCCCTGCACAATCCCTGGACACACTAAAATTGAAGTAGCCTTATTCTTATTCTTGACAATTCTCCTTTATTTTCTGACTTCTTTACCAAATATATAGTTAATTTTTTGTACATAAATCAGCAATCGATTCACTGAATAAAAAACATCATCTGCCAAATCAGGATGATGTGTGTGCAAAAAAAAATGGCTGTCTAAGCTGGTCAGGCATGTGTCATCAGAGCATTTGAGATGAGTCAGATGAGCCTCAGCCTGGTGACATCATCTCCCGCAAGCGTGACTGCACCGCACTCTGTTGGGGGCACTGTGGCACACAGAGTAGAACCTGTCTGAAGGCATTTTAGCTCATAAGACCGCAGCACTGATGTGTCCCACTTCTAAATAGTCTCTCGTAAGTCAATTTCTCCACCTCAGATCGGGAAAAGAGTATGGTACATTCAAAAATGTATATTATTGATGTTACATCGTAACATTATAATCACATAATGTAACATTAAAACAGCACAATGGAATTACAATAATAATGCTAAAATTATAATTATTAGACACACTAGTCTCAATCGACAAAGTGACTTAGTTTTGCCAAGAAAGTAATCATTCATGTCTGCGCACCAGCCATGACACAGCAAACCTTGTACTCCCTATTATTTTCTGTATTTGACAGCTTGGCTGGTTGAAGATGTGCTACTTTCAAGCGCACTGAAACACTGTCATGTCTCAGCCAAAAAGGTAAGCAGAGCTGCATAGTGATTTATTAGTACAGACTTCTTGCAAATAAAACAGTCAAACAAAAATGAAGAATATTTTGAAGGTTTCTTTTAGTTTTTGAAAAATGATCTTCATTGGTGCTTTTAATTTCAATTATCCAATTAGGTTACCGACGAGGGCAATACAAATCTGTCCATATAACTATAAAAAAACATAGCTATCCATTATTTCAGGATTAAATGCCAAACAACCTCTTACACATGCCCCAACGATTTGTATCAGTGATGATGTCACTTGTGACACATCGACAGTCTGCAAGCATGTAGTCATAGAACGTGACGCTCTCCACAAATGGTTGGTCTCTTGAACAAATCATACCTCATTTCCCCTGAAATATGGTGAACAAATACCCCAAGAGGTAAATTAAAGTATAAAACATAACTGCGGTCTCCCCCAAATATTTATGTTCTTCAAAATCATATCACAACTGCAGCATTGATTTCACACACTGGTATTTAAATGTCACGACCATGCCCTGCAATGGAGTTGCCTTTCACTCATAGTAAATCAAGAAATGTTTCCGTATAATAGCCATAATTTGTAATAGCCATCATAGTAGAATAACTATGATTTAATCCTGCAAGCAATCAATGTTTTTGACAGTAATGAATGATGAGTATTAAGTAGGACTATAAACCGAGAGGGAGGGTGAGTAAGAAATTCTGAATTCAACTGGCTGCTCCTCGATCCAAGCACTAATGTGAAAAGGCATAATTTGCCAGCTCATTCAAAAACTGCTGTTGAAATGTGGACATATTTTCTTAATGAATACAGTAAGTGAATTAGCCATGCATTCATTTCTATTGTGTGGGAAATGTAAAAAGAAGTGCTGCAGACCCACTTCATTGATGTTTCATTTAGAGGGTGGTGGTGAGGGGGTGAGTGCATATGCTGAAAGCAGCAGAATGTGTATTTAAAGGCTCCGGTGAATCAAGGGCACAGCGCTGACCCTTTTAGAAGTAGCTTGTCATAATTTAACAGAGCAGGGGATCATTTCAAACTATCTGGCGTCCCATTACAACACATCATAATCGACTGCACAAGACGGTTTTGCTGATTGAATCGGGATGGGGGTAATATCACCATTGTACTGGTCCATTGAAAAATGTGCCATGCAAGAGCTGGTTCAGAAAGATTGTGGAGAACTTGCTCTGCACACACACTGCAATAAAATGAAACAAAAATCTCGATGTTTCACGAGTAAATTCAAAGTGAATGTCAGTGACTGCAGATTAACTACTTCACTGCCATTCCCAAATTTATCCGGGAATTTAACTCATTCACAGTCAGATGTGCAAAAATGTGCCCCCTCCAGTGCCAAGTTTTTTTTTTTCATTGTCACTCAAAATCCAGGACCCACAGAATATTGAGTTTTAGGACTACATAAACATTCAATACAGCGTTAGACTCTCTTTTTCCATCACAAAAAAATGAGTACATTCCTAAATTATATGGGTCTGGAGCAGTGGTTCTTAACCTGGGTTCGATCGAACCCTAGGGGTTCGGTGAGTCGGTCTCAGGGGTTCGGTGGAATCCTCTGCCACAGAGGTCCACCCCTCAGTCTAGTCTGCAGTTAGTAGGCACAGTCATTGGAAGAAGGGTTTGGTGAATGACCATATGAAACTAGTGGGGTTCGGTGCCTCCAACAAGATTAAGAACCACTGGTCTGGAGTTATATGAGCTTGAAATGAGGGTGACTGTCCAAAATACAATGCAATACATACATATTGGTTTACATAGCACTTTAAGGACAGCTGAAGCTGGAACGAAGCACTAACATGGAAAAAGGGAAATGCTGCCCCCTTTTGTCAAGTAAAAAAACACTGCCAGGGGCCATGGCCAGCGCTTAAACAGCACCCAAACAAGAAAAGACAAAACCCAAATAAATTCGGGAATGGCGCTCTACGTCATATTTTCAACCCCTGAATATATTAATGAATGGCAGTGAATGAGTTAACAGCATGACATGGCGTGCCATTCCCTAATTTATTCGGGAATTGAAAAGTATGATGTGGAGAGCCATTACCGAATGTGTTCGGGTTTTGTTTTTTCTTGTGGGGGGGTTTCTTGTGGGTGCGTTTAAAACTTCGGTCAGACCTCTGGCTTTATAATTAATTCCTCATCGTGATAGGAAGAAAAATGAATACATTTTAACGTAAGGTACAATATGTTTTTGGGGTTATTGCATAAAAAACATTTGCTCTTACATTTTTATTGTTTATGTATTTATTTTTGTATTTTTTTCTATTGACTTGCACGAGAGATAATAGGATGAAACTGCCTTCCCTGGCTCACCTTGCAGCACTTCCCTTGCTTAACCTGGGGATGGCAGTTTTCTCTATCAGCATTAGTGTCTCAGTGTTCAAAGCCTACTTGGATGAGTTTGTTGTGGAAGAAAAAAATGATTGAATGGAAGAAAGGCCAAACCTTACAGAGTCCAAAATTAAGTCTTCAAAGAAGAGTGATGCTTTTATAGCAAATGGAGGGATCAAAGTCCTGAGATTTTAACACGTTCATTTCCTGAATGTCTAAATAATTTTGTTCATTTTAGGAATGTTTCTATGAAGAACTTTGTAGTTTCAGCGGCAGTGATGAGTTCTAAAATTACAAATGCTCAACCATGATCATGCGGGTTCACAATATACAGTTACATTGGAATAATAAACTTGAATAGCCTTTTCATAAAGGTCTAATTTGATGACAATATCGCATGTAACTTTTGCGTAATCCTGACAAAAAAAAGAAATACTTTTTTTTTTCCAGTGGAAATTATTCCTTTTGTTTTTTTTATGCAAATCATCTGTGACTGAGTTAGCTTCCAGCACTTTCAAGTTTATTCATTCATCTATTGCCTCCTCTCCTGGAAGGCCATTCTTCATATGATCTGTAACGTAACCATTTGAGGAATTGAAGACAAGTTTGTCAGTTGAAAACATTGAACTCTGGTTGCCCTCTCTCTGCGCTTTCATTTCGCAGTCTCTATTCACCATGTGTCTTTCCATATTTTTGTGTGCTTTCTCGCCACAGTCACCATCCTCTGTCAGCCACTCTTGCCAGGTTTATCAGTTAACCACATTATTAAGAAGCGCCCCGTGGATCCCGGTCTAAACTGCACGCCGACTCGCCGCCGCTGGCTCCCCAGATAAAAAAGCTCAAGGCTGAGCAAGCTGACATTCCTGCCATAGAAAGGTAAATGATGGCAAGGAGGATTGTGCCCCAGAATCCCTCTCAGTGGTCTTGAGGGGAGAAGACAGGGAAGGAGAATGATGATGGATTGCCAAAGGAGCGGGCCAAAGCGAATGTGCCCAAAGAGCACCATCTGCTGTCAGTCCAGACAACTCATTGCACTTCAAGAGAAACTTGTAAAAATAGTGTAAAAATAGTCTCCTTCTCATTATTTCTTAACATGTTAATTAAGTCAATGAGGAGCTTCCAGTCGAGAAAAGACCATGTGTCAAGGCAAATGACACTGTTAGGAGCGTGCTGCGGCATTTATTCCCACAATGAGATTTCAGTCAGAGCTCTTAACATTTCCCCTCGTCGCAAAAGAGGCTTTGCACACATTCCTTACCAGCAACGTGCAGTCAGTCGCCTTATAATGGGAATATTTCATCCACTGAACTCCCACATGTGCCGCCAGAGTCAAATAACAGGATGGCTTAAGGGCGAGGAAGAGTGTCGAGTGCAAGTATCAAATGACCATGGCCCTCTTAAAACAATGAGCAGTTTATGGATGACAGGACAACCGACGTCTCCGGACAAGTTGTGTCCATAATTTGTAAAATGGCTTCAAATGACTTCTACTGAGCGTATTTTACAAAGATTCCACCGCAAATAGCTATATTTTACGTTTTAAGACTCGCACTGAATATTCAGGAAGTCTTGTTTTTGAGTTGGTGATGAGTCTGTACCTCACGTCACTGAAGGAACGCCCCTGACCGAAAAAAGACACATTTTAGCAGTCCTTCCATCACATCAATGTATTTTGCTGTACTTGTTTGGTCTGAAAACCTTGTGTTGCACCAAAAAGCCGCCAGAAAAGGGCGACCAAGCTCCATGGAAGGAATTTCCTACACAGCTTTGTCGCCATTTTCTGCCTCCCTTGGGTGTGACATTTCCCACCCCTGATGCCTCAAAATGACACGGAATAAATTATTTAATCGATTGCAAACATGTATGCTTTCTTCTTCAGAACTATTTGAATCATATTCATAACTGGATGTGTAACAAGAAAGCATATTCTCCGAATCTTAAGCCATTGTTTTGATTCTGCAGCAATGCAAGACGTCTTGGCGTGACGTCACCAACTGGGTGCGGGACTTTCTGAAAATGCCCAATTTGCAGCTCAATTTTTTGCAGATTTTGGACACTTTAAGTCATTTTTATTGGTGTTTTGCATTTGAATAAAAATATCATAGTGCGTGTTTTGCGTATTTTAGATGCTCTAAAACGTTTTTCTGGTGTCAGTTCGGAAACAAAAAAGTGACGTCGGCTGTCCTTTAAGCATCTTAACCATCACTTCTGAGCCACACAAACCCTGATGGCTTAGGATAGCAACATCATCTCACAAAGTATGAACGTGTGAATGGTAACCTGGACTCATGAATGACTTTGTTCAGCACACCGAATGTGCGCTGAACAAAGTGACAAGCTAAAAGTGAGTTTGAATGATTGCCCATCTCAATATGTGCCTTGCACTGACTGGCGGCAAAATCTGGGTCAAGTGGCCCTATCAATTCTGGTTTTCCGGAGTAGTAGCAACTCGTTATTTAGACCACGGAGATTTCCAGATCCAAAAAGTTTTTTTTTCTTTTTTTTGTGTTGAGCAAACTTTATACCAATTCAATATGTAATATTTAGATGTGGTGGTGGGTGTTGGGGTGTTGGTTCCTCGTCAAGAATACTGGTCTGTCTAATACTATGAATTGTAAACAATCCTTGTGCACCACCAACATTTACATTTGGCATAATCCGCCGCTGAAAGTCTTTTGGAATTCTGAATCGGCAAAAAGTTAATTCCCCTTTGAGGGGGCAGGCAGTTACATATTTCAGGGATGAGGTATCGGGTCAAGATAGGAAGGAGAGTGTTCAGAGACTGTTCCGTAACATTCATCCGACCCACTCTGAAAACAATCTCTGGTCCCCTTGCTTTTATTGAAAGTTTGGGAGTGCTTGGTTACAAGGTCTCAACCGTCTAAAGGGAGGGGGGGGCACACCGGTTGAGACTGGCGCAAAACACAAGCATATTTTGAGATAAGCAGAAGACTGTTCAAGGAGACATTCTGTTATTGTGTCTGCACATTCTGCTATTGAGAGTCAGCATGGCTCGAGATAAAAACAAAAAGCTATGTGCGTGTACAAGTAACTTGGATAATACTAAGCAAATTAATTTACGAATATAATGTGACTACATGATATACAGTTTTACTCCAACATCAAGTCATCTAAGATGTCATTTCAGCGGGTCCACAGCACAATTGTCAATAAGAGGCAGCGGTATTGACACCTGTGACACTGCGGTGGGTGCCTCTGCCTGGGACTCGCCACCGCCATCATCATCCCACTTGAGAGCAACACAGGCGTGACTCTTCATCGCAGATATAAGGCTATGCCAATATCAAAAAGGTTGCAATTTATGAAAGGGCATGACATGAATGCATGGATCAATGGCTTCCACAGGGACCATGGAGATTGATTATATAGGTGATATTGCTACTGGTGATCTACAGGCATGCAGGCAGTGTCAAGAGTGGACGCATGCTCAAGTTGAAAACGAGCCATTCTATAGGATTTGCGTCAGTCAGACGGTAGGTTCGGACAGTGATGGGAGACCCCTACTGACCCACCTACAAGATGATGTGCACTTGTCAGTGGGAGACAGGTGCACACGACAGCGAGAATATTGTATTACGGTGAATAGGCCGCATGCTGGCCAGCAGCAATCAGTAGAAGCCCCGCTTGCCTAAACGTGTTTTATAACAGGCGGTGAACGATTGGACGGTGAGATGGATGTATGGGATTGTGATGAGATGATCTGGACAGATCCACCCAGAGGGAGGTGGAGTACATTAGTATGATTCAATGCCAAAGGAAGAAAGCTTACAGTGAAGACACACACAATGTGTTGTGCATACAGTAGCAACGGTCCCCTGAGCTCGGCAGTGACTTAAGCGTTGGATTGCTTCCAGCAACAAAGAGAGGCATCGCTTGAATAATATATCAATAATCGAGATTGCTATCAAATAATAAGGAGCTGTTTGTCTTTTGAATTATGGACACACAGAGATTTTTTTTAATTAATTACTAAGGCTTGAATGGCGGCAGGCACCCGTTTCCCTCAGACTTTCAGGCAGAATAATTTGAAGCAACACCAATAAAATGTTGTACGAACATTTCTTGTTGGAAGTCGTCATGCCAGTGAAGACATTATACTGCAAGACTATTATAAACAAGAAAATGAGGAATAGGACAGAACATAGTTGAATTTCACAAGAATAAAGTTGAAATAATTTTAGAAAAATAGTTTGTGATATTTGAATGATAAGAAAACAGATAAGTAAAACTAAGTACAAATGGTGTATTTATTTACACGGGATGGAAGAAAAAAACATTTGTAATTATTCCTATATAACCTAAAAATTTAAATGGGTGAGGATATTTGTCAGTCAAGGGTGTGCTCCACCTACTGTCCAAAAACAGCTGGGATAGGCTCCAGCACAGCCCAAGACTCATGTCCAGAAGGAACATATTAGAAAATTGACGGATGGATGATTATCAGTTTAAAACAAAACAAAACAAAAAAATGCAAACAATGAAGAAAGAAATCATGTTACAGTAAAGTCTCGTGATATCGATATTCAAGGGAGTCCGAAAAAATATCGATATAACCGGGACTATCGATATATCCGACCCTGTTTGCATGTAATTTTCCCCTTGCGTGCATAGAAATAGTATCGATATAACCGGGACTATCGATATATCCGATATCGATATAACGAGACTTTACTGTACTTAAATCAGTACTTTCTATCTTTATGTGACACACCAAAGTGTAGATCCAAACCATATCATGGCATATAGCAGACATTGAATTCGAGGGCCACGACATGCAATGCAATTCAAAGAAAAAAATGATACCTTTTACTCTTTGTGATGTGCCTACGTAGTCACTCCGATGTCGATATATTCCCCTAACAAGATAAAAGAGTGAAACAGACCCACTACACTGATGTGTGAATGGACAGGAAGACTCCAGGGCTTCATGAATAAATAATACAGCTCCAAAAGCAAGAATCCCTTTGTACTGTGTTGTATTTGTCAATGCTGTGTGAGTTCAGGGCATGCTCCCCTCCAAGCTAAGAATAAATAAATCACACATTCACAAACGTTTTAAAATCTGTGTGGCATACAGGCGATATACAGAGTGACTACTTTCCACGTTCGGTAAATTCTATTTCATCAATGGGCCAACGCGTGTTGTAGTTAAAATCAAAAACAACATATTTGATTACCTCGAGAGTCCATGCTGAAACCCTTCACCAAGATGGAAAACATTTCACTTTTGATGAATTATAGCAGGCTTGTAAATAAATAAACAAGACTGGTGATGCAAAATAAATCCAATTCACCATGTAGAGGATAATCAATACATTAATACATTTGATGATGATACTAGTGCAGCGTGTTCGACCGGAAACTAATTCCTTGTGTCTTCTACATACTTGGAAATAAAGATGATTCTGATTCTGATTCTGATTCTTATTCTGATTAATCCGGAATCCTTTAGCCGACAGTACAGTATGTGCTTGTTGACTTTAATTGCGAGTGCAGGAATGGTGAAACTGAGGGCCGACAATTGATGGCAGCCATTAGCGAATGATTCGGCGGACAAAGATGAACTCGCTCACATCGATTCAGGGCCGGCTTACATTTCAGACTTCTGCAGGAGAATAAATAAATTCACATGTGAATCTATAATGCATGATTTTACATTCATAATGGCCACCAGAGAGGCTCCTTAGCGCTCTCATTTCCACGGTAGTAAGGCCGGCAGCTTGTTAAAGTCACACATCCACGGTGTGTTTTGTGCCAAATCATAAATGTTTATTCAGCCAAAAGCCACATTATAAATCACTGTGAAGATTTTTAATGAGACGACAATAGGGATAGAAAACAACAAGCTTCCCTTCATTGTGCAGTGAGATACCCACATATCAAACATCCACTTTTATCGTTTCTGATAATAAAAAGAACTGTCATTCAACACTCATTTGAAGTGGCATTCATGACTATAAAATGTCAATAGAGGCAAAGTACTTTACTTATCGGCAATTATTTTAATTATTTTTAAACAGTTATACCCAAACACATCAAAAATGTGTGTTAGCATGGAGCAAAGACACACATCATTAAAGGACAACCGACGCCCCGGACAAGTTGTGTCCATAATTTGTAAAATCGCTTCAAATGACTTCTACTGAGCGTATTTGACAAAGATTCCATCGCATATAGCTATAGCTAAAGCAGTACTTTGTTTGGTCTTAAAACTTCGTGTTGATTGCGAAATTTGAAGGAAAATACATAAATAACGCAATGGTGAATCGTTGTGTTACACCAAACAACTATTTGATATTTGCTGACAAAAATGCCAAGGAAAAAAATCAGCCACTTTCCACAGAGCTTTGTCGCAATCTCCAGATGCCGCAAAATGACACGAAATAAATTCTTTAATCGATTGCAAACATGTATGCTTTCCTCTTCAGAACGATTTGAATCATGTTCATAACTGGATGAGTAACAAGAAAGCATTTTCTCTGAATCTGAAGCCATTGTTTTGATTCTCGAGCAAGGCAGGACATTTTGTGGTGACACCACGAACAAGGGGGTGGGACCTTCTGAAACTGGCCACTTCCGGTTTCAAATTGAAGTAGTTTTTAGACACTTAAAGTCATTTTTCTTGGTGTTTTGCATTTGACTATCAATCTCATCCTGCGGGTATTTTAGATGCTATAAAACGTTTTTTTATGATGCCAGCTAGGAAACAAAAAAGTGATGTCGGTTCTCCTTTAAGTTTGTAAAATGCATGTTGTCATTGGAGCAGAAACAAGGTGTTACAAGTATTATTTTGTAGTCAAATTTTCATTCAGTGAAGGTTTATAATCCGATTCTAATCAAAATACACATATCATGTATCTGGCTGAATACCACTTTTATTTTTTCACCACATACCTCGTTAAGCAAGGAAGCAAGCAAGCAGGCGAGGATGAAAGAACTGGCACTTTGCTTGAAAAAACAAAATACAGATGTGATTTTATTTTATTAGATTTTTGAAGCGATGTGTTATTCATTGTCATTGGAATCCTCACCCTGGGTGGAGGCATGGGTGGGTGGTTGGGGCAACACAGTGCTGGTCCCAAGCCCAGATAAATAGAGCTGGTTGGAATCAAGGAGGCCATTCGTCAATAAAGTTTTTGGCAAAATGTGGGTGGAAATGAGTCGTACACAAATTGAAGGGAAAAGATGTCAAGGAAAGAAGCCCTGTTTGCAGTCTATTTGGAAAAGGATGACCTTTAACACAGAAAAAGCTGTGGAGGAGAAAATGGATGTCATTCTTCAGTCTTCCAAAAATTCTGGCATTTACAAGAGTTTAAAGGGATATACAAATTTGCACTGAAAACTTCTTTGCAAACAAAGAATTTGAAAAACATGTTTGTCCATTAACAAGGACGGAAATGAAAAAGGAAATCCAAGGCAAAATATATCTTCTAAATATCACTGTGTAAAATATATGAAAATATAATGTGGGCTGTTATGACAATTTGCATTACATTTTTGTTTCAATAAAAACTCTTTCAGGGTCAAAACTGATTTCACGTTCATTTAATTTTCTGTTCCACTACATATGCAAACATGCCTTCAAAAACATAGCATAACTGACCCTAAGATCTTCTTTCCAGTCATGTTATTGTAGTCATGCTGGCATGTATGCTATTGGCGTTCTTTGACGATGCCACATTTTGTTTCTTTTCCACCTTAGTAATTCATCACGATTTCTCCTGAGGTAGGAGGTCTAATCCTAGTGAATGTAACCAATAACTAGGATTCAACACAAATGAATATATTTTTTGTTATTTTTTTCATTCATAGCAATGTCATGGGTGTTGTATGAGTGACATTTCGTCAAGTGTCCATCTGCTCTTGCAATGCAGGGGAAACCGAGTGAATCATTTTCAGCCTTTCAAGTTGCGAGTTGGAGACAATGTTCGTTCGCATTGCACTAACCTTTGTCGAATCGGGAGTATGCAGTCGGAAAGCAATTGAATTTGCATTTACATTTCTGTGACAGGGTGATGGAAAGCATTGCCACTTCTAAACAATACAGTACAATACATATTGATTTATATAGCACTTTAACAACAGCTGAAGCTGTTGTTGAAGCTATTGTTAAAGCATTGACTTTGAGGATTGCTGAGGGTACATATAGTGTCAAAGGCACGTTGGGCTGCACTGCTTCACAGAAAGTAACCAAGCTTCACTGTTTGTGCAGTTTACCTTTACATCTCCCATTTCTCCCAAGACTCACAGTCAGGCGGTAATCAAATGTGTGCAGCGTCCTCAAACCTAATTTTCCTGCCTTCTGACCTCCTGACTTTTGACATTCCGACCCGCCCGGCGATGGTAGGCCGTGATTTATTTAGTTTGTCAAGATATAAGCCAGACAAGCCTCATGGCAAGAATGTTTGGAACTCAAAACACAAATAAAAGCCAAATTAAACTGGAACCAGCCGAGGCCACCCAACACACAAGGGGGCAATAACAATCTATCACTTTTGACTATTGATTCATATTGATTCTCGTCAAACTCCTTCACCTTTTAAACAACTATTTGAGGTAATTTTCACTGAACGTGATCAATACCATCAATTATCGAGACGTTAAGTGACGGTGACAGTGGATGCACGTCAATAACTTTCACCAAACGGCATCCTTTGGCTAATATGCATATCAATGCAGAAACTATTACTGTGACACACTCACAAAAAAACTTTTGTGACCAACAAATGGAAAGAATCAAAGATCATTCAGAGGTTAAAGGTGAAGCAGGAAAAACAGAGTTTGAGAAAGCACTTACTTCAGACCACCAAAAAAATGCAAGCTCCTCAACCAACAGTCCGACCTCCCTCCCCCTTTTCTTGACTCCCTTCATAGCTGGTGTGCTTTTGCTTGAGCAAGGGTTTGCTTGCACCTGCCACGGTAAGAACAAGCAGTTATTTGGGCATAGGCATGCAGTGCTGAATTATTTATGGTGTTTTTTTGTCCAAATAAATCTCCGCCGAGGTTGTTTTTTCATACTCAAAAACCATTTGCCTTACTGAAAATGCCATGGTGGCCAGGGTTCAGTCCTGCCAACTTGAATATACCAAAAAATCTGAGTATTTATGTTGCTAGGTCATAAAGCGGGTATATTTATCTCTGAAGTTTCTTGAATATTATGGCAGAAAAACATTTATCTTTGACTAATTTATGAAAAATAAGAATTCAAGAATGTTTGTATCATCATTGCAGGCATTACATTGTCCATATTTCTTGCAAGAACTGAATCAACGAGTCTGCAAGCGACTAATCTTACCAGCTCAGTGTAGTTTGATTGTGAAGAATGAAACTAAACATTAACTTTCTTCCTCGTTGCAAATGACGGATGAATTTACCAAGCCTGGATCTGAAATGTTTACGATTTGACAGTGCCACATCAGAATCAGAATCAGAATCAAATTATCTTTATTGCCAAGTATGTAGAACACACAAGGAATTTGTTTCCGGTAGAACACGCTGCACTAGTATCGTCGTAAAAAAAAAAAAAAACTGCTAAGTGGCACTATACAGTTCCATTTTGGCTACTGTTGAATGTCAACACACATTTCTTTCTGAGTTTGAATTCATCTGCAATTTACACAGGTCACGCTGTTATGATGTCACACTATTTGCAGAGCTGAGACAGTGATCGCTATCCCGCCTACTCACCATATGGTGGAAACATAAGATTTCTCCAAACCCTGTGAAGCAATGTGAACCAAAGTTCACCCCCTCGTGGAAGTGGTAGCTACATACACAAAACAAAATATTTTTGAGGCACCAGAGACAGTGATATGCTTTACTTTTGCAGTTTATTGACCAGACAATAAACAATGAAAAGGCTGTTGAGTACGAAATGGAGGAATGGTTACAATGACCACACGTACACAACGTCATCGTGTTTCCACAGAGTTACGCAGCAGTGGCTTGGCATACTGCTTTGTCATGACAAAAACAAAAGGGCACACTTGACATTAAAGTTTATAAGTAGAAGGCACCTCAGCAGACTTCTCTTTCTGCTGACTTTGTGCGTACATTTTAGCAATAAACAACATGCAATGTTCCAATGCTGCACAGCTGCCTCCTTTTCCCCCCTCTCCAAAAATAGAGCAGGGACTGGGCCTTGGAATATTTGGCTGGTTCCTTCCTCGCATCTTGTCCATGCCTGTTCGGCAGTTCAGACCGCTCTCATGCTGACCACAGTTTCCATTGCTCATCAGTGTTAAACTCCTTCTGGAGTCCATTACCGAGACGAGCTTCCCCCCAGATTTATCACTGCTATGACCCACAGCAGCTCAAGCAGCTGTGTGAACTTGCTCACTGCTGATGCCAAACTATCGTTAAAATTGCAGGGCTGCAAATATACATTGTCTCTTTATTGGATTGGATTGGATCTATCTTTATTTGTCTCGCAGTAGAGAAATTTACTTTTCGCAGCAGCAAAGTTATGAAAGGAAGAGGAAAGGAAAGAAAGAAGTAGAAAAACAAAATCCATTATACAGACATTATTACATTATACATTATTAAAGTACAATCTCTTGGACTCATTGTGTATTTTGTGTTTTTTTTTCACACAACAACAATAAGATGTATATTTTATGTCATGAAATAGAATCAGTGAACACCTTTTTCATTAATCTCCACCTTAAGGTGCATCCGCACATTTAAACACGACACATGGTTGGACATCAATAACCGGATCGGGACCAACATTCCGTCTCTCTTGGAATGTTTCAAATTTTAAAATGGGAGCTAAATGTAAATTCTTAATTTGCGGAAGAAGCGCAAAAGAAGAAGCACCATGAGAAAATGCATAAAATGTGTGCATGCAACATGCGCCCAAAGCTGCGCAGTAGCCCATCCCTGGTTGCCCATCTCCAGGCAGCAGAGCGTAACTCGAGGCGTGGTTCAATTTGGGGTTGACGATTAAAGTTGCACACCGCGCATATAGTTTCTGAACATCAGACCGCACTTCTTTTTTATTACCGTTAAATTATTTCCTCTGCGATTTCAATAATGTACTATTGTGACATAATGTTCAATTTTGTGTTGAACATTCCAAATTATCGACTGGCTGAAACTTAATAAGATATTCTAGTATTGGAGAGTGTTATTTGTACTTTAAAGTTCTTTTCCATTTAACTGATTTTTTTTTTTTCAAATTTGCTGAAATTTCACATTTACCGTTCAAATACTAAGTATGAGTAAAAAGCTGAGAAGCTGTCCGGGAGATTTACATTCAACCCTCACTGTTTGTGAGCTATATAGTCCATTGTTGGTCTTCCTTTAATTATTATCTCCTGCTTCGATTGAAATTCCAGTTTAGAAAATTCTTTAAATTTAGATATGTAATCCACCATTCTGAAAAGCCATTGAAACTATTCCTGAAGCGACAAAGTTGCTCCAGCTCGTGCTCACTGTTCCAGCTACTACAGCATCAGTGGAGCGGTCATTGTCAATACTGAAAATACTGAAAACATACAGTCGGAACAGGACTGAACAAGGATGACTTTCTTCACTGGCAGTGATCTCCATTGAGACAGAGAGACTTGGACTTCATTTATCAGTAAAGGTAACACGATAATAACGTTTTTTTTTTAATTCTTTTTTCTATGCTACAGTTTGTATACAGTATTTAAAGAATGCTGACATGACGTTTTAAACAAAACACGTTACCTGTTACCAATCAAATTGTGAATTAGGTACTCTGTGGAGTTCATATGTTTGTAAATCTGACTGTGATGACGTCAGTGCCTCACCAGCCATGAACCTCACCGCACGACACTGCAAAATATGGATGCATGGATGGATTCCTTTGTAATTGTTTGCAACTTGCAATACTGCAGAAGGTTACCGGTATATTTAGCCAACTGGACAACAACGATAAGGAACTACCAGTGACGTGCTTTGATTGGCAACAGTTAATGTGTTTTGTTTAAAATGTAATGTCAGCATTTTTTATATAAGAAGAAAGAAAAAAATAATTTAAAAAAATTATTATCGTGTTACCTTTACTTATAAATGAAGTCCATGTGCCGCTCCTTCTGAAGAAAGGCATTTATACCTTCTTTGTAGAAGCCTTTCTTATCTTTAGTTTTAAAAGTCTCTCTATTTCTTTCAATTTAGATATGTAATCCTCCATTCTGAAAATAAGGCCAAGCAACACGAAAAAAAAATAACTGGATGGTTGCAGGTAACTTGCTGTTTACTGTAGCTTGCTCTCAGTAATTCTATTATTCTGCAGCCGAGGAGATGCAAGAAGAATCTATGTAATCACCTGTGCCCCCTGTCATGAGGTAGGAGAACTGTGTGCCTCAGCTAGGCACACAGTTTTGATAATATCGATGAGAAGGTTTCTTCAGCCGTCATCTGTACAATTTTGAAGGTTTCGGACGTTTCGCCTCCTATCCAAGAGGCTTTGTCAGCGCACTAAAGTCTGACTGGTCGTACCGGCCCTATTTATATATCCCTAATGTCCAGGCATGGCGGCGCCGGACACAGCTATGATGTTCACTACTCTCAGGTTGGGGGGAGGAGAGGACCCCTCCCTGTGGCCCCACTGATTGTTCCTACATTCCTGACTAACGACTGGCCTATTTCCCCCACTCCCACCGGTATCACCTCATCAGCATAACGAATGTTGCCTAACCTGTTTTGCCTAAGCAGGCTATTGTATGAACGATCCAAATTGAACGTCACCCCACCAGACCGGTTTAAAGAAGGATTTTGTTGTTTTATAAGAATCGCTTCTTTTACCCCCCTTTCCAACCATCTATGTTCTTTCGCTAAGATTTTAACCTCATTGTCGTCAAATGAGTGGTTGCTAGCTTTTAGGTGCAAATGTACTGCAGATTGAGGCCCACTTGTATTATCCCTGCGATGTTGATAAAGTCTTTTTTGGAGAATTTGTTGAGTCTCCCCAATGTACTGCTCTTTACAATTTTCATTCTTACAATGTATGGAATAAACTACATTACTTTGTTTTTCATTTGGTACCCTATCTTTTGGATGCACTAATTTTTCCCTTAACGTGTTTATCGGTTTGAAATAAATTTGAATTTTATATTGCCAAAGGACTCTGTAATTTTTCAGAAACTCCTGCAATGTAAGGTACTGCTACTTCTCTCCTTTTTGTATCTTGAGAATTATTGGTTTCATTCCCTATTCTTTCTTTCTGACATTTGTTAAATGACCACTGAGGGTACCCACAGTTAGTGAGTGCTCTCCTGATATATTTAGACTTCTTTTCTCGACCTTCAATGCGAGTTGGTATTAGTTTAGCCCTATGCTGGAGGGTTCTGATAACTCCTAGTTTGTGTTGTAAAGGGTGGTTAGAGTCAAAAAGTAAGTATTGGTCAGTGTGAGTAGCCTTCCTAAAGACTTCTGTTTTTAGCGCTCTGTCCTCTTTTATAATTACTTTACAATCCAAGAAGGCGAGTTGGTTCTCTTTAATGTCCTCACGAGTAATGACTCAATACAGTTACATATATCAAATATACTTTTTATCCTGCGTTTTTATATTGCACTATGTACAGTACTTTTTTAAAACATGTTTGCAAATTTAAACATTTCACTCTTCAACATTTCTATTGCATATAATATTTTGTTTTTATCTTTTTATGCCCCACCTTTCAATTTTGTTGCTGTATATTGCACATTTCCCCATTGAGGGATTATTATAGGCTTATCGGTATATATTCTGATTCTTATTCAACATTGCAAACATTGCAAACATTATCGTGAGGATAACAACCACAACCTGTATAGGATATTATTCTTCCAACCAGAATGTTATTCATGTTCTACTATAAAACCAAGTTCCAACCCTCATAAATGAATGGTCCAACATAAAGGTGGCCAAAAAAACCTTGACTTCCTCCAAATATTCAAAGACTTGAATGCTCTCAGATATAAAATTGCAATTTCTTACTTGCTTTGTACACTTTCCATCTTGAGCTGGACTATAATTGTTCTTGAATTAATGTTTGTCATTCTCCAGGGATTCACTTTGGGAAAACGATTAATTTGTCAAATTTATGAAATAAAAATACATTTTGCATTGAAGGTATTTGACTAAAAAGTAAAATATAAAAAAATGATTTGGGATTTTCTGAAATTACTTCAGTCTGGCTATTTACAAATAAACAGTGTTAAACTTGCAACTTGGCAAAAGAGCAATTTAATCATGGTAGCGTGACACAAAAAAAAATATTTAAATTATTTTGTGGTTTCATAATGATGACAGTTCCACACTGGAAGAGATTATTTATATTTCCATTTATTCTTTTGGGAAAAATAACAACACATCATTAGCTATATTTATTTCTAATAGCGTTTGTAAGCTGTGGTTTGGCTCAGGACCACCACTAATGTTTGTGACGAGCAAATCTTGAGGGGCCTTCAATTATGGAGAGGGCAGGTGGAGTGGATACCTGGAAAATTCTGACTCCCTCCTGTGTTGCTTTGTGTAAGCGGGTTCGGTAAATGATACAACTTCTGGATAGAGTTGAGGTTCTTTATTAGGACGGCTGTGTTGGTTGGAGGGAGAAGGCAATTGACATGTGTGGCTCTCGTAGGCTCTCATCAGACTGACTTGCAGCAGCGCGCATGCTCCTTTGATCTAAAGCCAGGCATCACTAGTAGAACATGCAAATATGATTTGCTCATATCATTACAGCTCCCTTTCTTAATTGAATTCTTTACTTTTAACAAATGTAATTAATTTAATTATGTCAGTAATTAGCAAACTTAAAGTTGAATAAAGTATTTCTAACTTTTGCAACAATAAATGAAACATTCACATGAAACATTCACATCATTTTTTTTTTCACTTAGAAAAACATGTTAAATGGTTTCAATCAGTCTCTCAGGTGGTTTGGATTGGATTGGATTGGATTGGATTGGATATGCCTTTATTAGTCTCACAGTGTTTCACTTTCCTTGAAGATTTTCGGATAGCATGTCCTGGATTTAGAGGTGTTACAACAGTCTCTGTTACAGTCTCTGTTCGTTGACTTGCTATGGTTGGTTCTTTGAGAAGATCTTGGCGGTTTCTTCTTAAAACAGCACCTTCCTCTGTCTGAATGTTGTATGACCTTGGTTGGACCTGACGCAGAACAGTTCCTTTCTGTGACCATGTGTCTGTTTTGTCTTTGAATCGTACTTGGTCACCGGTGTGTAGTTCAGGTAGGTTCCGTGTTCCTCTGTCATGGTAGAACTTTTGTTTTTGTTTCTGTTGTTCTTTGATCTTCCTCACTTTCTCCTCTTCCTTTGTCTTTAGCAGGTTTTTCGGGATGGGTAAGTTGGATCTCAGCACGCGTCCCATGAGTAGCTGGGCCGGGGACATACCACACACGAGCGGCGTTGTGCGATACACCAGCAAGCTCTGGTAGAAATCTGTTCCAAGAATACATAATGCATTTCCTTTAAAAAATAAATAACTAAATATTTTCATCAACTAATCAAAAGAAATGAAGGTTGAAACGGGAGGGAAAGGATGTACTTAAAGGTGGGGAGAATCAGTCTAAACTAAGTCTATATATGATCAGTAAAAACTATTTTCTCCGAATTTTCAGAGTAATGGAAACACACAGGAAAGTTATAAAATCAAATATTGAATGTTGGATAAAGTTATGTCACAGATTGTGATTATCATTTAGTATTTGTTAACTTGCTCTGATATTTGTTTGTTTATATGTTGAGCAAGTTCTTTGGATGACTTGCTTAATTATACTGTAAAAAGCTAGCTGTGTGCCGTGAAATAATTACACTGTAATTGATGAGCTAATAGACGTGTAAATTATGCAGAAGTCGGCCACCGAGTAGAAAGAGAGGTTGTGTTGCATAAATACCAACTCCAGCTGCCACACGCCTATACAAGAGTCATGAATTCAGCTCACAAAATGTGAATAATGGTGCTGTATCTCATTTGTAGCACGATACTGATGTGATGACAAGGTTGTAATATCAAACATTGTATATGCGGGGTACCAACCTCACTTTTATAAGAAAGAAACATGGCAAAAAATGGCTACGGTGTGGCGGGCACTAGGACCAGGCATCTCACCCAGCAGGTGCACAGGAGGGGGCGGGTTTATGTTACATATATTTCACTACATTTTCTGTTTGAGTGAGATCCACTTGTTAGCCGTTGGAATAAACACGTCTCCACATTCAGTCGTGTGTGCTCTTTCCTCAACGGCTACACTGGTGACCCCGACGTTGGAAATGTTCATGGCAACAGACGAAGATGTGTCTTTTACGGCCATGTTGCCCAAACTCGCAGCTGCCGCCTACGCCGCGAAGTTGCCCAAGTTCTGGCACAGCAACCCGGCTTCGTGGTTCCAGCATGTGGAAGCCCTTTTCCACCTACGAGGTTTCATGACAGATGAGCCAAAATATTACACGGTCGTGGCGTCCCTCGACCAACCGTCATGATGCAACTTCTGCGCGTGCCTCCACGATGCGGGAAGTATGACGCGCTCAAAAAACTGCTGCTCAGGCGGTTCACACTATTGGCCTCTGAAAGAGCAGACAGACTTATTTCCTTTCCCGGACTCAGCGACGCAACAGCAGTGGATCTCATGGACAAAATGCTGTCGCTGTTAAATTCCGATACGAAACACGGGGGAGAGCACTTCATCCCCACAGTTGGCGCGACAGTTTTTGCCCGTGCTCGCCGCCTCGACGTGGGAAAATTGGCAATGGCGAAAGGGGAGTTTGCGACGATGGAGCGCTTGGGCATCGTCAGGCATTCCAACAGCCCGTGGGCCTCACCATTACACATGGTGCGCAAAAGTGACGGTTCTTTGATTGGATTGGACTGGATTGGATTTGCCTTTATTAGTCTCACAGTGGACAAATTTACATTTCACGGCAGGAAAGTGATGAAAGGAATGAAAGTAGAAAAACAAAATACATTAGCTGCTGGAAAGGCAGCCACTCTCGCGGCGCCGTCTTGAAGTAAAAATAAATAAATAAATAAATAAAAATATGACAGCACAAAGACAATATGACAACACAAAGACACAGAGAGTCATTCCTTCTTAAGCACTTTCTGTACCCTCTTTGTTACATGAAGCAGTTCTAGACGAAAGAGGAGAGGATCAAAGTGACTTTCCACCAGTGGATCAGGGACATCATGGTGGAATGTGTACGTCGACTACAAGCTAAATGTTGAAAGCAAACACGCAGCTGTAGCATCCATTGATGAAAAGAGATTGTGTCACATCTCCTGTCCCACATAAATCTGCTTCTATTCCAAGCCGCAACAGTTACACGTACGCATCAGTGCTCTGCGCTGACGCTCCTTTCTTCTTATTGCGGGCTCCTCAAACCATGCATCCTTTCAGCCGCAGACTGTCCAACATCACCGACCTTTCCGCTGAACAAAGCGGGGCTGTGAAGATGCTGCCCATTACAGGCGCACAAAAAGCACAACGGCCCCTGTGGTGTCCAACGATGACAGTCGAATGGCACCGACATTCCTCCCATTCAAAAACAGTACTGGCATATTCATGCTGCCGAAAAGGCGCAACCACTCAGCAGAGTCTCCTCCTTGATGAATGTTGTGGTCAAAAATGCTGAAAAACAATCCGTAGCCATTCCACATGACGCACAACAACACAAAGTAACACAAGAAAACACAAAACAAGACAAAAACAACAAAAAAAGCAAGGCTCATGAGAGCACTTGCTGACGGCTGCCTACTCAGGCACCATCTTGGACTTCTTTCTTTCTGGCTGCTTAATAACATAACCACACATGATCGTTACCCCATCCCACACATTCAAGATTTTTCCGCACATTCGGCCGGAGCCGTGATCTTTTCTAAAGTAGATCTAGTTCGCGGTTATCACCAGGTGCCGGTACGGGCAGAGGATGTGCCAAAACTGCGGTGATTACCCCCTTTGGCCTCTTTGAATTTCTCTGCGTGCCTTTTGGCCTGAAGGCGGCGGCACAGACCTTTTAAAGACTGATTTACTCTGTCTTGCGTGGCCTTGATTTTTTATTTGTTTATCGAGATGACATCCTTGTGGCCAGCCCTTCACCGGAGGAATACCTGTCGCACTTAACTAAGGTTTCAAGCGTCTTGATTCCCACGGCCTTATCGTTAACCCTGGGAAGTGCCAATTTGGTCTGTCCAAGTTCGATTTCTTGGGGCACCACATTTCTCCACAGGGCGCCATCCCCTTTCCCGGCAAAGTGCAGGCAGTGATGGATTTACCCCGCCCGGCCACAGTTAAGGCTCTGCAGGAGTTTTTGGGCATGATTAATTTTTACAACCGGTTTCTTCGTCACGCAGCCGACCTCCTACAACCCCTCTACGGCGCCTTGAGAAAAAAGAAGGCTAATGACCCAGTCGAGTGGGCCCTGCAACGAGCCCAGTCCTTCCAACGAGGCAAGGAAGTTGTCGCGGCTGCAACTCTTCTGGTCCACCCGATCTCAACCGCACAGGTGGCCTTGACTACCGATGTATCTGATGTTGTCGTAGGAGCGGTGGTTGAGCAGCTTGTGGCAAACGAATGGCAGCCCCTTACATTTTTCAGTCGGAAGCTGCAAGATAACGAACGCAAGTATCGTGTTTTCGACAGGGAGCTGTGAGCACTCTATCTTGCAACGCGCCATTTTCGTTTCCTCTTCGAAGGGCGCCGGTTCCTTGCATATGTGGATCACAAACCACTCACATTCGCCATGTCGAAGGTGAGTGAACCGTGGTCGGCCCGACAGCAATGGAATTTAGCGGCCATTTCGGAATTCACAACAGACAATCAACACGTGGCCGGCAAATGTAACCCTGTGGCCGATTGCTTGCCACACGCGATTGTGTGTCCAGTCCATCTTAGGGTGGATTTCTCAGAGATGGCCACCGCCCAAACTGAGGATCCGGACATCAACGAACTCAAGGCAGCAGGCACGGCCCTGAAACTTGAGGAGGTGGTACTGTGTGAAGGGGGTCCCGCTCTCTGCGATGTGTCTACGGGTCACACTCGTCCTCTGGTTCAACAGGAGTGGCGTCGGCGAATTTTTGATTCTATTCATTCCCTCTCATACCCTGGCGTCTGGACGTCAGTCAAACTACTTGGGGCCAAGTTTGTCTGGCCTGGGTTATGAAAGGATGTCAGGAAGTGGGCAGCTGCTCGCGTGGAATGTCAGCGCACCAAAGTCCACAGGCACACCCGGGCAAACTTTTCCAATTCCGGCCAGGAGATTTGACCACGTCCATGTGGATCGGTCGGGCCCCTCCCTCCTTCGGAGAACAAAGCGGACTATGGTCGATCAGACCACTAGGTGTACGGAATCAGTCCCTCTGTCCTCCATGACCTCGGCAGATATTGCCCGCGCATTTCTGTCGTCCTGAATCGCACGTTTCGCCACGCCAACCGATATCACTTCGGACAGAGGCCCCCAGTTTATGTCCGAGCTCTGGTCAGCCATGGCGCAGTCCTTGTGTGTGCAGGTATACCGCACTATGGCCTACCACCCGAAAGCTATGTGCAGGGGGTGTGTGAAAGTTTCCACCGGTCACTTAAAGCCGCGCTACGGGTCGCACGATAGGACGGTAACTGGGTCGACCAGCTTCCGTGGGTCCTGCTTGGGTTACGTTCGGCCCCAAAAGAAGACCTTAACGCCACTACGGCAGAATTAGTGCTCGGTCATCCACTGCGCGTTCCTGGTGAATTTCTGCCTGAAGCCTTGTGTACACCTTCTTTGCCCATCACGATGCCCACCGCTCTTCCCCTCCGACCACCGTACGATGGCCCGTTTAGAGTGCTCGAACACGGTGAAAAGAGTTTTGTGCTCTATATGGGTGGGCGAAATGGAGGGCATTTCAATAGACAGACTCAAACCGGCTCATTTAGTTGCAGGCGAGGACGTTTCGCCGGCCCAGGTCCTACGTCGCGGACGCCCTCCGAAACCGCTAGCCTCACCGCTGTATGCCAGGGTTGAGTGTTGTTCCCCCACTCAGGTCTCACCCGGATCCCCTGCCTGAATGATTTCACCTTCAGCACCGAACGACGGACTGCGTAGCCGTTGTTGCAGGCTGGTCAAGCCCCCTGCAAAATGTTCACCTTGACTTTCCTTCTGGGTGTTCTGGAGGGGGCTGTATGGCGGGCACTAGCACCCAACAGGTGCACAGGAAGGGGCGGGTTTAAGTTACATATATTTCACTGCATTTTCTATTTGAGTGAGATCCACTTGTTAGCTGTTCGAATAAACACGTCTCCACATTCAGTCGTGTGTGCTCTTTCCTCAACGGTTACAACGGGATCAATTCCCATAGGGACCACAAAAACACATTCACATCGCCGTACGGGCCCTTGAGTAAAGCCATGTGCAAACATTGTCCAAGCCTGTCTTACTACTCAAACTCTACGCAAGGAAGATCTTGAATCACCTTTTCCACTATTTGTGATGCCTTTACCTGATCTATGGCACTATGCTGGGACCTGTTACACTTTTACCCACAACAACAAATGGTTAAAAGGTTTGTTATGATGAGGTAAACATATGCCAAAGTGATCTCTTCTTGAGAGTGCGATTCTTACATTTCAGTGTGCACCTACTGCTCATTTTCCCTGTTACTTCCGACTTTAACATGTGATTGACATAAGCGTGAAGCACATGTATAATGCCGTCATACACTCCTGGAACACCATGTCCACACAGTATTGCCGCTAGGGATGTTGTTCAACCAAAACAACATGAGCTATTAAAAAAAGGATTTCAATGTGAAATGTCCAAAACGTTTTGGTTAGATGATTACAAGTGACGAGGCAGAAAGAAAAAGATTCAGCCATCATTCCAGAATCTTTTGGAATTTGTTTGTGAAGAAAAACCCATTTGAGGGTTCAATTTGTTTCATTGCGCAAGGCATGAGCCCAGTTTGAATGCTCCTTTCATATTCTATCCATCTTTCCATTGATTTTCTGCACCAATAAGCCTGTTCAGAGCCTTAGCAGTGTCAGCAGACAATGACAGCTGACAACAAACTGTGCTCGACTGAGTGCCCTGATTGGGAATTGATCTGGTAGTACTGAAGTCAGAGGTGAATCACTGCACTCATAATGGCCGTTTCATATTCCTCCCCTATTATATGGTTTATTCTTGTTGAGTTTGTTATGTCACACATCCATCCATCTATTTGTACCTCTTATGCCATTTTAGGTCAATGGGAGCTATGGCGGCAATAAGAAATGACAATAGGAGAGAAGCTCTAAGCATGACAGAAAGACATAAATTCAACTCTCATTCACATCTACTGGATGAGCAAATTAGAGTTGAACATGCTTCAGTGAAACCAAATATGGTCATGTGTTATCATGAATATGCTCCTATAGGAGGAGCATATTCTAAGTGTCATTGATATTGAGCATTTACTTCAGACTGTCATGAGCGAGTTGACAGCGGGGCGGGGCCTACGCTCCTGACGTCCGCCAGCTGCTGTCAATTCCCTCATCACCGACTGTTGGACATTTAAACCCGACTCTGGCACTTACCCAGCGTCGCAAGATACGTTGTCTTGCGTCTGGCCCGTACCTTGAACTTTAATTCAGTACGTGAGTTGCTTCGCCCGAGAATTGTCTAGCCACGATCGTATGCTGTTTTGCACCCTCGTGTGCCTTTTATTTTGTTAGTTAGTGTGGTGGGGTGGATTGCCGCCGCCCGCCCACTAGCCTTGCTGTTTTTGTCACTTTTGTTTTGCAAACCTTTTACCGGGTCCGTGTCATCATGGACCCACGCTTTCTGTTAATAAATCTTCTGCCTGCACCAACGCCTCTGTCACCTGCTTCGCGATCCACCACCATTCCCGACGTTCCCACTCGTCAGCTGCCACTGTCGTTGTCGGAACGTGCCAGACATTGCTTTCTTATAGATATTTGATAAGATTTTTTTTCTTGGATTGCAGTCTACAAATGATCCATGTTAAAAGAATAATCAGATGAAAAAAAAAACAATCTTAAAAACAAAGAATTTTAGAAAAAAATTAATACCAATGGGGTGGCAACTGTGTTCGACTAGTTCGTCGAGTGGTTGTTTGTCTCTGGCAACCAGTTCTGGGTGTCCCTGCTTGCTGTAATGGGTTCCAGCATGCCCCGTGACCCTTGTGTATGGATGGTGGATGTATGGATAATAACAGATTTGCTAAAAAAATGCAACAAACTAATAAAAAGGAAGAAAAAGAAACTGATTAAATATGCAAATCATTAAAATAAAAGCCTGGGAGCATTGCTCGTTATCTGAGGATGGAATAGATTTCGCCAATCACAATGGCCATTAAAATCAAATTTCAGTCTGCCTACAAACTGCATAGTCTTCATTTTTCTCTTCCCCAAATTAATGAATCATTTCTCACCGTTGGTTTTGAGAAACATTTCTGAAAAACATTCCTTTATTCTTCCGGTGCCTCAATGTATTGCTCTTGGCTCGGATAAGGCACACGGTAGTAGTGAATATCGCCTGACAGCCAGAAGAGTTCATTCTGTTCATGCTGTCCATTCTAACCTGCACTGTCTCCACGCTTCTCTGTGTTCCATTCCAATTCCCTCTTGTTTCCTTCTCGTCCGTTATTCGCCTTTTCTGGCCCATGTGAGATTTCGGTCCTCTTCCTCTGCAATTCTTTGCTGGTGAAGTAGTGGGGGCAGTCCAATCAGAGTAGCCATTGTTTCTTGTGGTATGTTGGGATAATGAACAAATGAGCTGCCACCTGGAGCACTTAGAGCCTGGTGTTAAACTTGGGTTATAAAAACCTCTCCCAGCTCTGTTGATTTACTGGCAACATTTGATTGTACCCATAGGGCAGTAGGTGGGAGGTGGCGTAGCCACAAGGCTGCACAGAGCTCTGACTGTTTTACAGTCCTTATTACAGCAAACAAATAAATCTCCTGACCGTTCGTTCACTGCCTGTGCCCAATTGCTCCCCACCCACTGATAGACCAAAAGTCAGAGCAGTGTCATGATGCCTGACAAAAACAAAGCAAAACCACCCGAATACAGCATATATATATACAGTAAAGTCTCGCTATATCGATATCGGTTATATACTGCATATTATATATACTGCTGTACTGCTTATTACGATACTCTTTCTATGAACGCAAGGAGAAAATGTACATGCCGCAGGATCGGATATATCGATAGTCCGGTTATATCGATATTTTTTGTATGTTGTATTTTAGTTCCTTGGAAAACATGAGCAGCTTCATACAGTAAATGTTCCTCGCCATCCAGCGGGCTTGGTGAATGGCACCTGGCTTGGCCCAGTGGATACCTCGAGGAGCTTCCTCACCAAGCAGATCAGGCACATCTCTGCCACCTCCCTGTAATTTTCCCTCGGACTGGCCTCCTCAAGGAAATTGCTTAAGACTGCAATTGTACTTGTCTTCTTCTGTTTCAAGTTTTGTTCAACTAGGCCCAGAACTCTTGGGGAGTCCTTAACCAAATTGTTCCATTTCTCTTTCACATTGCTGAACATTGGGTTGTCAGGACTCTTGACCATGCTAAACACAGCCTCCCATACAATAATAATTATTACATCTGATATGTGATGCCGACAAGCGAAGTGGAATACCTTTTTGCCTAGTTTTTCTTCAATAAGAATCGCTGCACCCTTGTTGATGCCACTGTTGCCTCTCCCGGCCGTTCTCCACCCGGTTCGCGATTACCTCGCCAATGCCGGATGATTGACTCAACTCGCCACCGTGCCTGGACTCTTCCTTCGAAGCGCGAGTGTATCCGGTCCGAGGTATTTTCCCTATGTCCCGTAAATGTATGTTATCTTCCGGGATTGCGTAATTTTGCACCCTCGTTTGCCATTTGCTTTTTGGCGTAGTAAGCGGGTCAGATCACCCCCTGCCTTCTTACTCGGCGTGTTTTCTTTTATTTGTGAATAAACATCCTGCTTGGTTAGTACGTGTCTGTTTTGGGATCCCAAACATTCCACTGCGTTCCGACGAGTCATCTGCCGTCACTCTCGCCGGAACGTGACAGCTACTGATGACTCGGCTACATGATGTTCTTTTCTCTTAAAATATCTATCCAATGACACTTGCTCTCACCCCCATAGTCACATCACTACATTTCACAGCCTCCTTATTCTTTAATATCGTATTGATCGTAGATTTCGCCATGCTGTATTCCCTCGCCAGATCAGACACTCGCACACCTCCTTCATATTTTGCGATTATTTCTTTCTTAAATACAATAGTTGTACGCACTACTTTTCTTTTGTCACTTTAAGCAGCACTTACTTTCTTTGGAGGCATGATTAGGGGCTAAAACTCTTCGTACACCTATATTAAACGCTAGAGCAAAACGCAGCACGTCCGCTAGCGACAACAGTTGGTCACGAACAGGGCGATACACCCGTGCACCGCTCAGCTCTCCACCCTCGCGTACGCACTCACGCATCGTATTGGCGTTCGAACACTGATTGATGTTCGAACGGCGAAGCAAGAATATCTCAAATATTTTGTTCGAACACCGATTTGTTCGAACTGTGAGGCGTTCGAGAACCGAGGTACCACTGTATATATATATATATATATATATATATATATATATATATATATATATATATATATATATATATATATTCTCATATGTGATCTTCTCTATCATCTTTCCCTTTTGGCCAAATTTCACATGTATACATTGGTGGATCAGTCAAGTCCGTCCAATAACTTTAACACACTATCAAGCTTTTTGAAGCTTATTCAGACCCCATTCAGTCGGAGAGACTGCATATAAAAAGAGACAAAAGCAGTTGACAACCAACCACTTAATCCATGGAATATTCTTCTAATCCATCAAGCCGTGTTGAATAAAATATATATATATACATTGGGGCGAACACAGAGGGAGGTGTCATAGAGGAAGCAATGTATTTTTGTGTAGAAACCTGTGGTGGAATGCCCTTTATTAGTGAGATGTCTAATGAGATCATTGGCAAGGGAGCATATGCTCCAAGGCTCTGTGTGTGTGTGTCATTATAACAAAGGTAAAATGTTGACATCACCTAAACCAAGAGCAAAACAAGCTGCAATCCACATCCAAGCTGCATCAGTGCCATTAACATGGCTCATGTCTTCAACAATGTCTACAATCGGAGCCATAACTGATACATGGCTGCACACATGCGGCTATGACAAACGACCTTGTCTTGTCAGTTGCAACATCATTGAATGACTTCCCCAGTGATACAACACCTCTTTCTGGAATTTGAATGAAGTAGGCCTGCTGGTATACACTAGAGTATTATTGATTATGGTAGATATCAGATGAGGTGCGGGAGCTCAAAGAAGGACAATGTGTTTGAAAATGAATTTTGCAAACGAAAAAACAGCGTAACAGTTTAAGTTTGATTGCATTTTTTTCAGTGGGAGAATAACTGATCTCCAATTTGTTTGATTTGCCTTTTTTCCCCAATATAATGTAAAGATTAAAAATGTAATTGATCTGTTCCGGAGTCGCATTGTGTCTATATCACCTTTATTTACGAAACAGTCTGAATTCATTTACAGTAAAGTCTCGTTATATCGATATTCAAGGGAGTCCGACAAAATATCGATATAACCGGGACTATCGATATATCCGACCCTGTTTGCATGTAATTTTCTCCGTGCGTGCATAGAAATAGTATCGATATAACCGGGACTATCGATATATCCGATATCGATATAACGAGACTTGACTGTATTTTAAAGAAAATCCTACTCAAGTATCATGGAACAGTGTTGAAAGGTTTTGGAAAGTTTAGACATTTAAAACAATGCAAAGCAAAACAAAACAAACACACCCACACGCACACACACACGCACACACACGCAAACACATATATACACACACTCACAACCACACACACAAACATATACACACCCACACGCACACACATAAAATTCTGTCAGGGTTGTGGAAGAAATGTGACATCTGTTCTCTCTGCGGTGGGCTCATGTCTTCGACCTCGTCCACGTTCTCTGTGAACACCTGGAAAAAGGAGTGATGTACGACAAGGGGGCGCAACACGTATAGGATGGTGGTCTTGTGCTCCTGAGTCCATCTTTGTTCGCGGGACGGTTGGTGTTGTAGACAGAATGAGTCATAAATGACAATGTGGCTACCATAAGCAGCAGTAACCTTACTCACCGTAACCTTGACCTGTGCGTGGTGCTTTTTTGACTTTTTTTTTTCTAGCTGTCTGAGACAGATGTGCAAGACTGTCCTACATTATACAGTAGTGGAACGTCAAGGCCTGAAAAGCCTTCTCTGATGGCCTACAAATATCTGAATCACGGACTGATTTGAATTATATTTTGTACATGAATTCTTATTAAATAATTAAATATTTATTTTAGCTTCTTTTCATTACTTTTAACCTGTTGCGCTGCTTCCAGGCGTGTGTTGTCATATTTAAGCATTTAACCAATCCCATTTCAGCTTGTTTGTTACCAGGGTCAGAAATCGAGCTGGACACCTTCACAGTCAGTTCTGCGGGCACTGAAATCAATGGCCCGCCACTGACATTACATAATGCTGAAATAACTGAATCGGCTATTAAAAATAACAAACTTGCGTACGCATTAAAATATCAGCCATTCCCAGTAGTGCCAAACTACCTCCGTCCAACATAACATTAGAAGAGAGAAAGGCATTAACTACTCTACAAAAATATAACTATTTTGCCAGGAGACAAGGGTAAGTGTACAGTGCTTCTCAACACATTGGAATATGAAGACAAAATAAATAGGTTAATCAGTGATTCTAACACTTGTGAGCAAAAAAAAAGGGACCCTTCAAATAGAAAGAATTGATAGACTGTTTCCAAAAGTTAGAGAAAGGAAAACATATAGACAAACAGATGTATTTTAGATTATACCCGGGAGAGGCCAAGCCATGTACTATACATAAAGTAAAATACATAAAGAAGGGTTCCCCCTCAGAACCATTGTTTGTAGCATTGACTCCTCTGCATACAATGTAGCCAAATATTTAAAAGCTATCTTAGCTCCGTTGGTTGGTAACATAGAATATCACGTAGAGAACACCACAGGGTTTGTAGAGAGTATCAAAGACCTCATATTGGAACCTGAGGAAACATTGGCATCTTACGATGCGACTTCTCTCTTTACATCTGCCTCAACCCCAGCAGCGGTCTCAGTGGTGAGGATGAGACTGCTGGCAGACGTTTTTCTGCATTAAAGAACCAAACTTAAACCGGACCACATCTTCTAATTATTGGAAATCTGCCTTTATACTACGTATTTTCAATTTAGAGAGAAAATTTTACAAAAAAATTCATGATTGTGCTATGGGCTCACCAGTTTCACCCATAGTGTCTAATCCAGGGGTGGGCAAACTTTTTGACTGGCGGGCCATAATGGGTTCTAAAATTTGACACAGGGGCCGGCCATGCCAAGAGCATTTGGAGGCAGTGTATGGGCCGGATATACTAAAGCATTAAATGTAGTGTGTGCAAACCTCAGCACAGTAAGTACACTACAACCCAATTTATTCAATGTTTCGCGGATACCTGGAATATGGGGCCAGCAACTTTTCAGAGTTGTCTGCCCTGGTGCCCGCTAGCTTTTTGTCATGAGTCAGTTTTTACTATAATTTGGACAAGTTCGGCGGGCCGGATTAAAAAGCCTGACGGGCCGCATGTGGCCCGCGGGCCGTAGTTTGCCCATGGCTAGTCTAATCTGTACATGGAAGAGATGGAGAAAAAGGCCCTCACATCCTTCCCGGGGACAAAACCTCGACACTGGTTTAGATATGTGGACGATACTTTCGTCATAATTAAAAAACAAGAAATTCAATCCTTCACAGCTCACCTCAACTGAGTAGATATCAACATTAAATTTACTCGCGAGAACATTAAAGAGAACCAACTAGCCTTTTTGGATTGTGAAGTAATTATAAAAGAGCACAGACTGCTAAAAACAAAAGTATTTAGGAAGGCTACGCACACTGACCAACACTTACTTTTCCATTCTAACCACCCTCTACAACACAAACTAGGAGTTATCAGAACCCTCCAGCATAGCGCTAAACTAATACCAACTAGCGTCGAAGGTAGAGAAAAGGAGTCAAAACATATCAGGAGAACACTCACAAACAGTGGGTACCCACACTGGTCGTTTAACAAATGTCAGAAAGAAAGAATAAGGAATGAAACCAACAATTCTGAAGATACAAAAAGGAGAGGAGTAGCAGTACCTTACATTGCAGGAGTTTCTGAAAAAACTACAGAGTCCTTTGGCAACACAAAATTCCTACTTATTTCAAACCGATAAACACTTTAAGGCAAAAATTAGTGCATCCATAATATAGGCTGCCAAATGAAAAACAAAGTAACGTAGTTTATTCAATACATTGTAAGAATGAAAATTGTAAAGAGCAATACATTGGGGAGCCTAAACAAATTCTCAAAAAAAGACTGTCAACATCGCAGGGATAATACAAGTGGGCCTCAATCGGCAGTACATATGCACCTAAAAGCTAGAAACCCTTAATTTGACGACAATGAGGTTAAAATCTTAGCGAAAAAAAACATAGATGGTTTCTACTTTCATTCCTTTCATCACTTTGCTGCTGTGAAATGTAAATTTCTCCACTGTGAGACGAATAAAGGCAAATCCAATCCAATCCAATCCAATCCAATCCAATCCAAAGGGGAGCTAAAACAGCTAACTCCTTCATTAAACCGATATGGTGGTGTCAGGTTCAATTTGGATCGTTCATACAATAGCCTGCTCAGGCAACATATGATTAGTAATGCTGATGAGGTGATACCGGAGGAAGTGGGGCAATCAGGCCAGTCGTTAGTCAGGACAATAGGAACAATCAATGCAGTCCTCTGCTCCCCCCAACCTGAGAGCAGCGACGTATCATATCGGTGTCCGGCACCGCCATGCGTGGACAGTAGGGATACATATAGGGCCGATACTACCAGTAAGACTTTAATTCGCTGAAGAATATCTTGGATAAGAAGCGAAACGTCCGACACCTTCAAAGAAGTACAGATGACGGCTGAAGAAACCTTTTCATCGATAATGCTGAAACGTATGATGGGGAATCGCACTGCAGTTCAGCACCCTCTTGAGATTGCAAAAATGATTCACTGTACCTTGCTTGGCCAAATTCATCTTGATATGTACCATATTTTCCACACTATAAGGCGGATCGGATCCTTATAGTATGGAAAATACGGTATGCATATGGAAATATAGATGTGCTGGTGTCTGTGTTTTGCTGTTTAATATTGGATGTTTTATTTGGATAGATTTTTCCACAAATAGAAAAATGTAGATAACAAACACCATCAAAATTATTCAGCATATATTAAGAAACCACTTCCACATTTTCAAGGCCTAGGGCATATTACATTGACTCGGCACCACAATTGGACAAAATTTTTGTTGTGTCGTGTCATCTGTTTGGATGGGGAAAAGGCCACTCTTTCTCATGAAGAATAGACTGTAGAGAACAAACATTTTGATTTATTTATTTATTTTGGGGGGGGCAAGTTGTTCCTCATGTAACATATGCAGCCCGCAGCAGTAACTGAAGCACAGGAAAGAACATGAGGCAGGATAGCCTTCAATTCTTTAGTCAAGATGAAAGCTCAACAAGGTACATCTGCACAATCTAATGTGATCCAATAGAAAAGCTGTATCAAGCGTGCCATCATAATGATAATGCTCGGTTTTCATTGTGGCCATTTAACAGTATTTTTCTATCTTTTATTCTTTGGGGGTTGGAGTTCGTATGTGTGTAGACCTCAACATGGTGTAGACCAGATATGAGCAAACTACGGCCCGCGGGCCACATACGGCCCGTTAGGCTTTTTAATCCGGCCCGCCAAATTTGCCCAAATTATAGTAAAAACAGTGTCTGAAACTCATGACAAAAAGTTAGCCGACAACCGGGCAGATAACTGAAAAGTTGCGTGCCCCATTTTTTCACAATTTGATGCAGAATGAGACAACTAATCACATTAAAAAACATTGTCACAAAGTATATATATATATATTTTTTTAATGAAGAATGTAATTTACGGTAAACGTGCATGGCTGTAGATTTTGCTGTAGTAGTCGATTGTCATTGCGGTGAACAATGCAACATTTGCATTGCTTCCTACGAGCCACAAAGCCCCTTTCATAAGTCTCTCGTACACATTACAGTCACGGTTTAATGTAAATTTATGTTTTGTAGCATCACACATGTTGTTAGCTTCTTTTGAATCTTTCTTCTGGGCTGAGGTTCTGTGCATCTATTTTGGAAAATGACACGCAATTGCACGACTTTATAACGCTTGCGAAAGTCCGGAAGAAAGAAGCAGGCTTCTGATTGGCTGCTGTGCCGAGTATGCAAATTTCAACTGCAAGTAGCCTATGCCTGTGTGCTCGGCGACGGTACACGTGTATTGTTTGCGCGTGAAGGTGAGGGCGTCAGTGGAGAGTTTGTTGAGCGCGCGGCCAGGACAAACCACCCATGATTTGGCGGAATTTAACACAAGTAGGTATTATTGAGCTTGAATATTTCGTTGCGTAATAATGTGTTTTGAATGTTGAAAGTGAGTCCATTTTTCAATAAATGTTGATTTCTTTAACTTTGCCCCTTTAAAGAAAACTTATTAAAAACAGACACAATCTTGATAAATCACAGTGCATATGTTATTTTAATCTATTTCCATTTCCTCCTCCAAGTATCTGCGAAATAGTATGTAAACGCCATATTCTTTGAGACAAATTTATTAACTGATCAGGGATATTTTTCACATTTGAAAGACAGTTAATAAATTGGGTTGTAGTGTTCTTACTGTGCTATGAGGTTTGCACACACTACATTTAAAGGACAACCGGCACCATTTTTTGTTTGTTTCCCACTGACATCAGAAAAACGTTTTATAGCATCTAAAATACCCAAATCATGTAGGCTGATATTTTTAGTTAAATGAAAAACACCAATAAAAATGACTTCAAAATGAATCCGGAAATGGCCAGTTTCAGAAGGTCCCACCCCCTTGTTCGTGACGTCACGCCAAGATGTCTTGCCTTGCTCGAGAATCAAAACAATGGCTTCAGATTCGGAGAAGATGCTTTCTTGTTACTCATCCAGTTATGAATATGATTCAAATAGTTCTGAAGAGGAAAGAACAAATGTTTGCAATTGATTCAAGGAGTCCTCCCATATTAATTTGAGCCGTCAATGACAGCAATGTAGCACCCAGAAAATGCAGAAGATTGCGCCCAAGCTCCGTTGGCAATGGGCTGATTTGTCAGTTGGGAATTTGTGTCAGCGAATATCAAATAGTTGTCTTGGTGCAACACGCAACGATTCACCATGGCGTTATTTATGTGTTTTCCTTCTAATTTCTCCATCAACACGAAGTTTTCAGACCAAACAAAGTACCCAAAATGCATTGTGTGTCGCTTTCTTGGTCAGGGGCGGTCCTAACGTGATGTCACATGGGGATTGTCATCAACTCGAAAACAAGAATTCCTGAATATTCAGCGCAAGTCTTAAAACGTAAACTATAGCTATATGCTGTGGAATCTTTGTAAAATACGCCCAGTCAAAGTCATTTGAAGTGATTTTATAAATTATGGACATAACTTGTCCGGTGGCGTCGGTTGTCCATTAATGCTTTAGGTTTAGTATTTCCGGCCCAAACACTCCCTCCAAATGCTCCTGGCCCGGCCCCTCTGTCAAATTTTAGAACCCAATGCGGCCCACGAGTCAAAAAGTTTGCCCACCCCTGGTGTAGACTGTAGACCACAGAACATTCTTCCCACTCCGGCTACCTACAAAAATTATTGAAGTCTCAAATAGCACTCAATTAAATAAATACACCCATCCACTCATCCATTTTCCGTACCGCATATTCCTCACTAGGGTCACGGGGGGTGCTGGAGCCTATGCCATCTCTCTTCGGGCACGGGGCGGGGGACACCCTGAATTGGTTGCCAGCCAATCACAGGGCACACAGAGACAAACAACAGTCACTCACACCTAAGGACAATTTGAAGTGTTCAATCTGCCTGCCATGCTTGTTTTTGGAATGTGGGAGGAAACCGAAGAATCGGCAACCTCTGCACTGTGAAGGCGACGTGCTAACCACTCGACTACCGGGCCGGCCTAAATAAATACATAAGTACATAACTAAAAAAGGGAGAGTCTGTATTCTAGTGCCAGTAAAGGGCTTGTTAAAACATGGACAAACACAAAGGTGTGGCAAACTGACTTCCTTTGGGCCTTCCAGTTTAGATATTGGGATCATATGCTGTTATGTTAAAAAAGGACAGCTGCTTCTTTACTTTGAATGCTGTCATACATAGTGCAAAGCAAATAAAAACCTCAAAAGCGAGATACCATAAACCAGTGATGATTCACTGAGGGTCTCTTCCAGGTTCTCACAGTAAAAAAAAATTAAAAAATAAAAAAATTAAAAAATTAAAAAAAAAAAAAAAAAAATATTGATTATATCCACCTTTGTAAATACGGATTATGTATTTTACAATTTCCTGCAGAGCCACGTCATATTTATTTGGTCAGAGAAGTGTAAGCCTCTGAAGACAGAGCCTGTCTCTGTTAGCACATTGACTCAACGAATGAGTGGGCGAAGGTCATGGGGTTGTTTGCTGCAGTCCGCTTTTGCTAACAGCCTTTTCAAATCATTTGGTAATGAAATTGGTGCCATTCAAAACAGAAACCAGGGCCCTTTCATCTTTCAAAATCATAAATGCTATTGGAGCCAATATGGCAACATCTGTTACACAATCATGTGCAAGCCGTGCACCATAATATATGGCATACAAGGCAGTTACGTTCATTTTTTCCCATTGTCTTAATTGATTATTGCCCAATCAGTCAGAAACTGTGGCTCTCAGCTCGTGATACGTGTACGCAGACTTACGAACATGCGACGAGATAAGCAAAATGTCAGCTTTAAATTCCTTGATGCCAGCAGATTATGGAAAATGTGCAGATACCAATGACCTTGGCAGACATAGCATCCATCCTTCTATCCCGCTCCATGCGAAGAGGCCCCTGGCCTGCAGCTTATTGGGGGGCCTGCAACCAGCCTCCCATCTCAGACAAGTGCTAATCTGGGAGCAAATGATAAGGTTGAGGTTTACAGTATGGGCTTTGCACACTCACCAAAATTTGCATTTAAAGGCCCTCAAGTATTCTGAGGTGTATTAAAATCTCAGCGAGACACTTGTATGGGAGGGGGACATGATCACATCCACCTCCAATGTTTCCTTCATCTGGCAGGCCAAATTCCCACCCTAAACCAGCACCATCTGCCATTTTCTGCATTATCAACACTGTTTAAATGACTGAAAATTATTTTTGCTCTCCACAAAGAAATAAAGCCCCCGCATGGGACTGGAGCTTCAACCATCACTGTAACCCCTCCACCCCTCACTCCCCATCTTTTTTTTCTTATTGTTTTGCCAGAATGTTGCACAAGGCTTTTGACATCAAACTGGGACTCTATAGTGTTGTTAATCTTGTGTTTGTGTGGCAGCTTCTGGCTGCCTGGTCCACATATGTAGTGTATTCTTTGCGTGTTATTTGGGCAAAATTATTTCAAGCCGACAATGTCTCATTATTTTAAACCTTGCTTTGTTGTATCTAATCATAAAATAACATTATTTACTGAAATGTGTAGTCTTGGTATGCCAAATTTTAAACAAAAGTAGAAATTTATAGACAAGCATTGTCAAATCTCAGTTGTCTGTTAATTTTGGACGATCACCAAAGATTTGGTAAATATTTGGTGATATTTGGTGAACATTATTTGTGTTATGTCGTCAGTTTCTAACTGTTTGCTGTTTGAATCTTTTGTATTAGCTTCTTTATTCACTTACTCATAAATGCTGATGATTGACGGAAGCACGCCCCACCAATGTAACGTGCTTGTTTGCGGGCCTGAATACAGCGGAGTAATTTGAGACTGTATTGACTACATATAATTAAATAAAAATAAACAAATAACAAAATAAAAAACATGTATTTTCCTTTGTGTAAAAATGACCAATGATTTCAGTTCATGCTTCCTCACCAGTAAGTAAACTAAAGTATTTTGCAACTTCAATCTCTTGTGACTTCAACACGTCTAAACAAATAGTTCCAAATAAATCTGTGACTTGTGTTCTGCACACTATAAGAAATAAAACAAAATCTGTGCCCTACTCCCTGGCGTAAAAAAAAGCAACACCAAAGTGTAGCTGGAACATTGTTTGAATACGTTCTGCTCCAGTTTTTGTTTAATGTGCGTACAGCAAATATTTAGAAGCTGCCATAAAAGGTGGTGTATTCCTGTCAGTATGTTTGTGTCTATGTTCACAGCATCCCATCATGCAGTATGTACAGTGTGCTATACATAACAGCACGATGCTTCATCTCAGCCAATTCGTGTCAGCATCAGGGGGGTTATTTCCAGCCCGGGACTTTATGTGTGGCGGGCATCCTACACATCCAGAAGGGATTTGAAAGATTAATCCTCACCTTTCCATCTGAATGTATGTAATTTGGTTTGACAAACACCAGCCCTACAGGGATGTTTTCTTCATTAATACTTGACAATGTCCCTTGCGTCTCGGGCTTGAAGAGATGTAGCAGTGTGTCGGACGAGAATGCATTCAAGTGACCCAAATTCAAGCTCTCTTTTTCTTTTACGGGCAGGGCTTTTAACTCGGGAGCCGAGCACCTGTAATACCAAATACAGTTGACAAAGTCAATGAAGATGATAGCATTTCTTACAAGCAGACATGGAACACAATCTGATCACACGTTGAAATAACAGAATGAGGATGTAAAAATTCATCACGGATGCCGTAGGAGGTAGAGAGGCTCATAAAAATGGATTACATTATTGATTATAAATTTTGTTGACTCAGCATTCCTTATAACACGGTTTTGTCTTGAGGCAATAGTCAGAAAAGCTCTTCTAATTCAATGTGGAGAAATTGTGACTAACAAGCTGACTTACAAGTCATAGCAGTTTCATTATTTAGACATCAGGAGTTTAATTACTCAATGCATACCTTTGTTTATTCAAAACACAATTTTGTAAGGTGTGAAAAAAAAATCTTTGAACATTTCATATTTAAATGCCGTTAAATATACCGGGAATTGTGCAATCAAGTGATGGTTTTACATCTGCCCTTTTTTATGGACAAAGCTTTTTCAACTCTCATTTCAATACTTACAAAGGCATCGGGAGCAATGTGAATTTAATCTAAATCCCGACATTTCAAATGAGTTATTGCCTATTCTGTGAATCTAGATAGATAGGTAGGTAGGTCGGTAGGTAGAAAGACGGACGGACAGGCGGACGGACGGACGGACAGACAGACTAAAAGACAGAAAGACATAGAGATAGAGAGAGAGAGAGAGAGAGAGAGAGAGAGAGAGAGAGAGACAGATAGATAGATAGATAGATAGATAGATAGATAGATAGATAGATAGATAGATAGATAGATAGATAGATAGATAGATAGATAGATAGAATATAGAAAATATGACACTTTCAATTCTTTTTTAATTGACTTATTTAATTTATGACATTTTTACCTGTTCTATTTTATTCAAATATGAATGCACACGCATGACTATCAATAATACTGGCAGTCAATATTAAATATAAGATCTGTGTGCAAATGTACATTTGTTTTGCAAATATAACAGTCCCTCTTCACAGCCTGAAGACAGGTCAACTGGAGCTCATGAATACAAAAGGCAGCGCCCTGGGCTAAGATTTCACTTGCCGGGATGAGTCTCCGGGCTCAATACACTCAGGGAAAAAAACACCCTGGTTGACATTCAAGGTGTGAGAAATATGATGAATCCCCTACCCCTCATTCACTCCCACACACACCACTACCCGCCAATCTCCAAAACAACCCGTTAACTCAATTCCTCAGACCCACGACGTAGATCGTCTGCTCAGTCTACCGTGCCGCAGCCACTTCCTGTGAGCTCCAAACAATGCAGCCTCCATTTGGGCCGCTGTAATGGCTGACTGCTTGACATAACCCTTGTCAGCGAAAGCCCAAATAGGCGACACTTGACAGATGTGTAATTGCCCAAAGAGCTTTTCTGACAGCAGGATGGGCTTAAAAGACAGACACCTGATATGCTTCTCAGGCTGTTGATGCCTTTAAAACAGTCACACAAAGTGAGCGTAATGGACATGATTTCAGGAAAAGGAGTATGTGATTCTCGTCCTTTTTCAGTGGGTTTATGGTCACCATATTTGATGCAGTTTTTGAGCTTTAAAGTCTGCTTTCAGGTTGGCCTCGGTGATATATGCACCAGAAACGATAATGCTGCACCCCTAAAAAAAATAGAAGGCTATATAAACATTTGATTCTTGATAAGGTGCTGAGGGGTGGGTGGTCCGCCTTCAAGTGCAGTCACACGGGTGGAACAGTATGATGTGGTTGGGAGGAGTGTGTGCATGTGGGCATGTGTGTGTGTGTCGGTTACTGTTATGTAAATCAATGATCTTCTTCCCTGCGCAGCAGAACAGCACACTGCCTGCACACCTGTCCATCATTCACCATAGCCTGTTTCACCTTCAACGTGTTCTTTCACAGTGGTAGGAGTGAAAAATCGACAGGGAGGTGCATCACTTCAAGGCTCATGCATGCACACATAAAGCTTAAAAAGGTTGACACGACCCTACAGTGGTGGTGGACTTCAAAGTATTGCACACTTGAAACATTTCAGTGAAACTCTTCTTGAATAATGGAAAAGAACAACATTCCCCATTGTGGGACGAATAAAGGTATTCTGATTCTGATATATATATATATATATATATATATATATATATATATATATATATATATATATATATATATATATATATATATATATATATATATATATATATATATATATATATATATATATACAGTAAAGTCTCGTTATATCGATATTCAAGGGAGTCCGAAAAAATATCGATATAACCGGGACTATCGATATATCCGACCCTGTTTGCATGTAATTTTCTCCGTGCGTGCATAGAAATAGTAGCGATATAACCGGGACTATCGATATATCCGATATCGATATAACGAGACTTTACTGTATATATATATATATATATATATATATATATATATATATATATATATATATATATATATATATATATATATAAATAAACAACACCACCGACCTCCAAGAGTACACAGACTCTGTTACCTCCTACATGAGGAAGTGCGTGGATGACGTGACTGTCACCAGACCACAATGACTTCTTCGCCCGCTTCGAGGCAGACAACAGCACTCCAGCACAGAAGACCCCACCACGTCCCGGCGACCAGGTGCTGACACTGTCCCAGGACAGCGTGAGGCGATCCCTCAGAGGGATCAACACACGCAAAGCTCCGGGTCCCAACGGCATTCCTGGTCATGTACTGAGAGACTGCGCGGATGAGCTCACAGATGTCTTCACAGACATCTTCAACACCTCTCTGAGCCAGGCTGTTGTGCCCACGTGCCTCAAAGCCACCACCGTCATCCTGGTCCCAAAGAAGTCGTCCCCCACCTGCCACAACGACTACCGCCCAGTCACACTCACTCCCATCTTCATGAAGTGCTTCGAGTGGCTAGTTATGAACCACATCAAGGCTTCCCTCCCCCCCAACCATGACCTTTTCCTGTTTGCATATCAGCCCAACTGCTCGACCGATGATGCCATCTCCAATGCTCTCCACACAGCGCTCATCCACCTGGAGACCAGAGACTCTTACGTCACAATGCTGTTCATCGACTTCAGCTCAGCATTCAACACCATCATCCCCCAACAGCTCACCGACAAACTGAGCAAACTGGGGATCAGCACCTCCCTGTGGAACTGGCTGTTGGACTTCCTGACGGGGAGACCACAGGCAGTCAGAGTTGGAAACAACACCTCCAGCACCATCACGCTGAAGACAGGGGCCCCCCAGGGGTGTGTGCTGAGCCCCCTCCTCTTCACTCTGCTCACACATGACTGTTCACCATCATCACCCAGCCCACCCTCTTCATAAAGTTTGCGGATGACACAACTGTGGTGGGCCTTTATCAACAACGATGAGGAGACAGCCTACAGGGAAGAGGTCAGCCGCCTTGCCACGTGGTGCAAGGACAACAATCCACGAGCACTGGAGCCCCGCAGGGATGCGTCCTCTCTCCATTGCTCTTCTCTCTCTACACGAACGACTGCACCTCAACGCACCCAGCTGTCAAAGTCATAAAGTTCGCAGACGACACCACGGTCATCGGTCTCATCAAAGACGGCGATGAGTCTGCGTACCGACAACAAGTGGAGCAGCTGGAGCTCTGGTGCAGCCGTCACAACCTGGAGCTGAACACGCTCAAGACAGTTGAGATGATCGTGGACTTCAGGAAACATCCATCACCACAGCTACCCATCACACTATCCAACTGCCTGGTGTCAACCATTGAGACCTTCAAGTTCCTGGGAATCACAGTCTCCCAGGACATGAAGTGGGAGGTCAACACCAACTCTATCCTGAAAAAAGCCCAACAGAGAATGTACTTCTTGAGGCTGCTAAAGAAGCATGGCCTGCCACACGAGGTGCTGCAACATTTCTACACGGCTGTCATCGAATCCATCCTGTGTTCTTCCATCACCGTTTTGTTCGCGGCCGCCAGAAAAATGGACAAAATCCGACTTCAACGGACAGTTAGGACGGCGGGAAAAATCATTGGCACCGCCCTACCCACTCTCGAGGACTTGCACACTGCAAGAATCCAAACTAGGGCGCGGAAAATCCTACTGGACCCTCCGCACCCTGCCCACCACCTTTTCCAGCTACTACCCTCAGGCAGGCGCTACCGATCCATGCGCACCAAATCCAGCAGACATTTAAACAGCTTCTTCCCCCAAGCCATTAACTCTTTGAACTCTTTCAACAGTAGCCAAAATGGAACTGTATAGTGCCACTTAGCAGGTTTTTTTTACGACGATACTAGTGCAGCGTGTTCTACCGGAAACAAATTCCTTGTGTGTTCTACATACTTGGCAATAAAGATGATTCTGATTCTGATTCTGATGCTACACGCTGTATTATCATCCTGAACTTTATTTTTTGTTCTTACTCATTTTTTCCTGCAAGACCTCACTTCAACCGTTTCTTCTTGTTTGTTTTTGCATTACTACATTACGTCACGTCTGTGTAAGCTCTCAGTCGTACAGGAGTGGTCCATCGATGAGAAGGTTTCTTCAGCCGTCATCTGTACAAAAGTGAAGGTTTCGGACGTTTCGCCTCGTATCCAAGAGGCTTCGTCAGCGAACTAAAGTCTGACTGGTCGTATCGGCCCCATTTATATATCCCTAATGTCCAGACATGGTGGCGCCGGACACAGCTATGATAGGTCCCTACTCTCAGGTTGGGGGGGGGGGGGGCAAGGGACCCCTCCCTGTGGCCCCACTGATTGTTCCTACATTCCTGACTAACGACTGGCCTATTACCCCCACTCCTCCCGGTATCACCTCATCAGCATAACGACCCTCATCAGCATTGCGAAAGTTGCCTAACCTGTTTTGCCTAAGCAGGCTATTGTATGAACGATCCAAATTGAACCTCACCCCACCAGACCGGTTTAATGAAGGATTTTGTTGTTTTATAAGAATCGCCTCTTTTACCCCCCTTTCAAACCATCGATGTTCTTTCGCGAAGATTTTAACCTCATTGTCGTCAAATGAGTGGTTGCTAGCTTTTAGGTGCAAATGTACTGCCGATTGAGGCCCACTAGTATTATCCCTGCGATGTTGATAAAGTCTTTTTTTGAGAATTTGTTGAGTCTCCCCAATGTACTGCTCTTTACAATTTTCATTCTTACAATGTATGGAATAAACTACATTACTTTGTTTTTCATTTGGTAGCCTATCTTTTGGATGTACTAATTTTTGCCTTAACGTGTTTATCGGTTTGAAATAAGTAGGAATTTTATGTTGCCAAAGGACTCTTTGTAATTTTTCAGAAACTCCTGCAATGTACGGTACTGCTACTCCTCTCCTTTTTGAATCTTGAGAATTATTGGTTTCGTTCGCTATTCTTTCTTTCTGACATTTGTTGAATGACCACTGAGGGTACCCACAGTTAGTGAGTGCTCTCCTGATATGTTTTGACTCCTTTTCTCTACCTTCAGTGCTAGTTGGTATTAGTTTAGCCCTATGCTGGAGGGTTCTGATAACTCCTAGTTTATGTTGTAAAGGGTGGTTAGAGTCAAAAAGTAAGTAATGGTCAGTGTGCGTAGCCTTCCTAAAGACTTGTTTTTAGCGCTCTGTCCTCTTTTATAATTACTTTACAATCCAAGAAGGCTAGTTGGTTCTCTTGAATGTCCTCACGAGTAAATTTAATGTTGAAGTCTACAGAGTTGAGGTGATCTGTGAAGGATTGAATTTCTTGTTTCTTAATTATGACAAAAGTATCCTCCACATATCTAAACCAGTGTCTAGGTTTTGTCCCCGGGAAGGATGCGAGGGCCTGTTTCTCCATCTCTTCCATGTAAAGATTAGCCACTATGGGTGAAACTGGTGAGCCCATAGCACAACCATGAATTTGTTTATAAAATTTTTCCCGAAATTGAAAATACGTAGTGTTAAGGCAGATTTCTAATAATTGGCAGATGTGATCCGGTTTAAGTTTGGTTCTTTCATGCAGAGAAACATCCGCCAGCAGCCTCGTCCTCACCACTGAGACTGCTGCTGGGGTTGGGACAGATGTAAAGAGAGAAGTCACATCGTATGATGCCAAAGTTTCCTCAGGTTCCAATATGAGGTCTTTGATCCTCTCTACAAACCCTGTGGTGTTCTCTACGTGATATTGTGTGTTACCAACCAACGAAGCTAAAATAGTTTTTAAATATTTGGCTACATTGTATGTAGAGGAGTCAATGCTACAAACAATGGGTCTGAGGGGGAACCCTTCTTTATGTATTTTTGGCAGGCCATAGATACATGGCGTGGCCTCTCCCGGGTATAATCTAAAATACATCTGTTTGTCTATATGTTTTCCTTTCTCTAACTTTTGGAGACAGTCAATCATTTCTTTCTTGTATCTATTGGAAGGGTCCCTTTTAAGTTGCTCATACGTGTTAGAATCACTGATTAACCTATTTATTTTGTCTTCATAATCCAATGTGTTGGGAAGTACTGTGCATCTGCCCTTGTCTGCTGGCAAAATAGTAATATTTTGGTCTTTTTGTAGAGTAGTTAACGCCTTTCTCTCTTCTAATGTTATGTTGGACGGAGGAAGTTTGGCACTACTGAGAAGAGCTGATATTTTAATGCGAAGATCATCTGCCTCTGCATACGAAAGTTTGTTATTTTTAATAGCTGATTCAGTAGCTGTGATATAATCTATTGTAGGTATAGTTTTAGGAGTCACTGAGAAATTTAAACCTTTGGTAAGTACCGCCTTTTCTGTCTCTGAGAGATCTATGTCTGACAAATTTTTGATCCAATTCTCCCTTGCAAACTGTTCATTCCTAATTTTACGCGTGTTTACCAGTAGCTGAGATTGTTTCAGTAAAAGTAATTTTTGAAATTTACCCTTTTGTCTCTCTTTGGTTTTGCTGTGGTGCCTCATATAACCGGATTTAGTAAATTCACACACTTCCTGATAGATTTTGTGGGTAAGTTTAGTTTGTAATCGCTGATAATAAGTTTCTATTTCTGACTGTTTGTTTTTTATCTCTATGTTCCTAATTCGCAAATTTAGAATTTTCCTAGTATAATTTTGTTGCATTTTATCGGCTAAGTATCCGGGTTCCAGGGGTGATTGCTTCAAGCATTTAGGAATTAACCGGCTCTGTCTACATCTAAGATTGAATCTGAGGTGGTTCTTTAAATCAGCTAATTACATTACGTCACTTTATATATGTCACTACCTCACTTTACATACGTCACTACCTCACTTTACATACGACACTACCTCACTTTACATACGACACTACCTCACTTTACATTCAGAAATTACATGTATAGTCTGTTGTCAATTGTATGTCTTTTTTAGCCATGTTAGCCAACTATTAGTGTCTTGCATGCTGGGTCCGAGCGGACATTAATTTCATCTGTGCTGTATGTCATGCATATTCGCATATTTGACAATAAAGCTGACTTTGATATATATGTATATATATATATATATATATATATATATATATATATATATATATATATATATATATATATATATATATATATATATATATATATATATATATATACAGCGGCTGGATAGCTCAGTTGATAATGCATCGGTTTGGCATATGGGAGACGAGGGTTCGAATCCCACTTGTGGCAGAGAAAATGAGCACAATGACATCATCCAGTGTGGGTCCTTGGGCAAGATCCTTCACGCTAATGCCTACCTCATACAATGATGAGAGACAATAAATGGAATGACATGCCGGCTCAGACGTCGCCCGGCCAAACAAGGTCTGCGTCAGGTGCTGGGGAACCAGCGCACCCTGATGAAAAATGGGCTACTGGAACACAGCGGAGATAGACGAGATGCGATAACATGGCTCTGTTGGAATGCTACTACTCAAGCAACCCTAGTCAGAGGGGTTACATGCGGAGAATGGGTTGACCACGAAACAACTAGTAGCTCAGTGTTCCAATATCCACAAACGGCAATTGCTATCACAACTTGAGATTGATGAGGTACAACACAAATTCCGAGGTGAAGGGCCCCAGGCTGCCACATCACAGGAAGAGGTTCAACCAGAGATTGGGAGGCAAGCCCCAATGAATAATGAGATTAGGAAGCCAGCCCCAATAAATGAAATGCTGAGCGAGGCAGCAAATGACCTGAGAGACAAGATCATGGCAAGAATGAAAACTGGGCAATGAAGGCACCGATTACAACGGCTATGTGAAGTACCACCTGAAAGTCTCATGGAAACTGTGAATGCAGCACTGAGAACGATCCCGACCGGAACGATCACGGAAACCAATGAGCTGATATACACCTCAGCATCAGTGATCCTAGACATGCTTGGCTACAAGAGCAACCATGAGAGCCACGAGATTCATTACCCACCATGGAAAAGACGGTTGGAGGCCAAGATCAAGGCGGCTCAGAAAGATGTGAGTCAATTGACGGAGACCCAGAGAGGTGTGAATAAAAGGCCAATACCCAAGAGGTACATGCAGATAACCATACCTGAAGCACTCGAAACTGCCAAACAAAGGCTCCAGGCCTTGGCCAGTCGCCTAAAGAGGTACACGAAAGAGAATGAGGCCAGAAGAATAAACAGGCTGTTCGCAACACAACCTGCGAAAGTGTACGCTCAGTGGCAGGGTTCTAACAGCAGAGCAGACCCTCCAAGGCTGGAAACTGAAAGATACTGGAAAGGCATATGGGAGAAGGAGGTCGCACATAACAGCAGTGCACAATGGCTGGTGACTCTGAAAGAGGCGCACAACAACCTCCCTGAACAGAACCCAGTTACCATCACAGCGGCAGATATACAAGGAAGAGTCTCAGGTATGAAAAACTGGACGGCACCATATGGTCCACACCTACTGGCTAAAGAAACTCACAGCTCTCCACGAGCGCCTAGCAGCACAAATGAACCAGCTGCTGATGGATGGGACTCACCCAGGATGGCTAACCGAAGGGCGAACAATCCTGATCATGAAGGATTCCTCAAAGGGTGCAGTTCCTTCCAACTATCGGCCAATAACCTGTCTCTCCACAACATGGAAGCTCATGTCAGGCATCATTGCGGCTAAGATAAGTGGACACATGGATCAATACATGAGCAAAGCACAGAAAGGCATTAGTAGAGATACTAGAGGTGCCAAACATCAGCTGCTGGTTGACAGAACAGTCGCTCAAGACTGCAGGTCCCGACATACCAACCTGTGCACAGCCTGGATTGATTACAAGAAAGCATATAACTCAATGCCACACACATGGATCAATGAATGCTTGGAGTTGTATAAGGTCAACAGGACCCTGAGAGCCTTCGTTGCAAACTCGATGAGGATGTGGAAAACCACACTTGAAGCCAATGGCAAGCCACTAACGCAAGTGTCCATCAAATGTGGCATATACCAAGGTGATGCACTCTCCCCACTGCTGTTCTGCATAGGACTGAACCCCCTCAGCCAGATAATCGCCAAGACAGGCTATGGATACCGCCTCAGAAATGGAGCTACGATCAGTCACCTCCTCTACATGGATGACATCAAGCTGTATGCTAAGAGCGAAAGGGACATAGACTCCCTGATCCACACAACCAGGATCTACAGCAGTGATATCGGAATGTCATTCGGGCTGGAGAAATGTAGTCGGATGGTGACTAAGAGGGGCAAGGTAGTTCACACTGAAGGGGTCTCACTCCCTGAAGGAACAATAGCAGACATTGAAAACAGCTACAAGTACCTTGGTATACCACAGGCCAATGGAAACCTCGAATTAGCAACAAGGAAAGCGGCTACGACCAAATACCTCCAGCGGGTGAGGCAAGTCCTCAGAAGCCAGCTCAATGGCAAGAACAAGACCCGGGCAATAAACAGCTATGCCCTGCCAGTGATCATATACCCTGCAGGAATAATAAGGTGGCCAAAGGAAGAGATTCAGACCACGGATGTTAAGACCCGAAAACTCCTCACCATGCACGGAGGGTTCCATCCCAAGTCCAGCACCCTGAGACTGTACACAAGCCATAAGGAAGGAGGCCGGGGACTAGTGAGTGTGAGAGCCACTGTCCAGGATGAAACATCCAAGCTCCATGAATACATCAAAGAGAAGGCTCCAACAGATGATGTACTCAGAGAATGTCTCAGTCAATGGGGAACAGAGGATGAGGTGCTGGAAGAGGGACAATCATGGGAGGAAAAGCCCCTACACGGGATGTACCACCGAACCATAGCAGAAGTGGCTGATCTCAAGAAGTCCTATCAGTGGCTAGAGAGGGCTGGCCTAAAGGACAGCACAGAGGCACTCATCCTGGCTGCCCAAGAGCAGGCCCTGAACACCAGAGCCATAGAGGCAGGGATATACCACACCAGACAAGACCCAAGGTGTAGGTTGTGCAAAGAGGCACCTGAGACAATCCAACACGTAACTGCAGGGTGTAAGATGCTGGCAGGGAAAGCCTACATGGAGCGCCATAACCAGGTGGCTGGCATAGTCTACCGAAACATCTGTGCGGAGTGACCCCCAAACTCGACGAGTGGTTGCAACAGATCCCGGGAACAACATCGGATATCTCGGTCCAGAAAAGCGCAGTGCTGGGAACAGCACGGATACTGCGCAGAACCCTCAAGCTTCCTGGCCTCTGGTAGAGGACCCGAGCTGAAATGGGGACAGACACCACCCATGGTGGGTGAGACAAGGATTTTATATATATATATATATATATATATATATATATATATATATATATATATATATATATATATATATATATATATATATATATATCTTCTCCTCTTCTTTTCCTTTCGGCTTTTCCCCTCAGGGGTCGCCTCAGCGAATCAATGTCCACCATCTATCCCGGTTTTGTGCATCGTCTTCTTTCACACCAGATACCTTCATGTCCTCTTTGACCATATCCATAAACCTCCTCTTCGGTCTTCCTCTCGGTCTCCTGCCTGGCAGTTCAAGGCTCAGCATTCTTCTCCCGATATAGTCACTGTCTCTCCTCTGGACATGTCCAAACCATCTCAGTCTGGCCTCTCTGACTTTCTCTCCAAAGCCTCTAATATGAGTTGTCCCTCTAATGTAGTCATTCCTGATCCGATCCAACCTGATCACTCCCAAAGAAAACCTCGACATCTTCAGCTCTGCTACCTCCAGCTCTGCTTCCTGTCTTTTCTTCAGTTGCACTGTCTCCAGTCCACACATCATGGCTGGTCTAACCACTGTTTTATACACTTTTCCTTTCATCCTAGCAGAAACCCTTCTATCACACATCACAACTGACATTTTTCTCCAGCCACTCCAGCCTGCCTAGGCACGCTTCTTCACCTCTTTTTCACACTCTCCATTGCTCTGGACAGTTGACCCCAAGTACTTAAAATCCTCCACCTTCTTTATCTCTTCTCCCGGTAGCATGACTCTTGCACTTGGATCCCTCTCATTCACACACATATATTCCGTCTTGCTGCGACTGATCTTCATTCCTCTCCTTTCCAGGGCATATATCCACATCTCTAGTTTCTTCACCACCTGTTCCATATTTTCGCTACAGATCACAATGTCATCTGCAAACGTCATGGTCCAAGGAGATTCTTGTCTAACATCGTCTGTCAGCCTGTCCATAACCATAGCAAACTGTCTTACAGTCATGATACATGTCTTGCACCGCTCTGACATACTTTTCCGTCACTCCAGACTTCCTCATGCAATGCCACAGCTCTTCTCTGGGCACCCTGTCAGACGCTTTCTCCAGATCTCAAACACACAATGCAATTCCTTCTGACCTTCTCTGTACTTCTCTATCAGCATTCTTAAAGCAAACAATGCATCTGTCGTACTCTTTTTGGCATGAAACCATACTGCTGCTCACAAATGTTCACTTCTGCCCTTAGTCTAGCTTAAACTACTATTTCCCAGAGTTTCATTGTATGGCTCATCAACTTTATTCCTCTGTACAACTCTGCACATCTCCTTTGTTCTTAAAAAGGGGCACGAGTACACTTTGTCTCCATTCTTCAGGCATCTATTCACTATCTAAGATCTTGTTGAATAAACCAGTCAGGAACACCACCGCCACCTCTCCAAGACACTTCCATACCTCAATTGGTAAATCATCAGGCCCGAGTGCCTTTCACTCCTTCATCCTCTTCAGCGCCCTCCTCACTTCATCCTTGCTAATGCTTGCTACCTCTTGGTCCACAATAGTCACGTCTTCTACTCTTTGTTCTTTCTCATTTTCCTCATTCACCAATCCTTCGAAGTACTCTTTCCATCTTGCCATCACACTACTGGCACCTGTTAATACATTGCCATCTCTATCCTCAATCACCAGAACCTGCTGCAGGTCCTTACCATCTTTGTCTCTGTTTCGGCAGCCTGTAAAGATCAGTATTGCCTTCCTTGCAGTCCAGCCGAGCATATAAGTCAACATAGGCCTCTTGTTTGGCTTTTGCCACCTTTACTTTAACCGTGCGCTGCATCTCCTTGTACTGCTGTCTACTCTCGTCCGTCCTCTCACTGTCCCACTTCTTCTTTGCTAACCTCTTTCTCTGTATACACTCCTGCACCTCCCCATTCCACCACCAAGTCTCCTTATCTACCTTTCTTCCACTTGATACACCAAGTACTTTCCGACCTGTGTCTCTGATTATGTTCGCTGTAGTTTGCCAGTCATCTGGAAGGACCTCTTCTTACCTCCTTCCTAAATGTCATGCAAAACTCTTCCTTTTTCAACTTCAGCCTTTGGTTTCTTCATCTTCCTCACTACCAATGTCATCCTACACACCACCAACCTATGCTGTCTGTCTACACTCTCACCAACCACTACCTTGCGCGTCACTGATTTCCTTTAGATGGTGCCGTTGACAGAAAATGTAGTCTACCTGTGTACTTCTGCCTCCACTCTTATAGGTCACCCAATGTTCGTGTCTCTTCTGAAAGAAAGTATTCACAATAGCCATTTCCATTCTCGTAGCAAAGTCAACCACCATCTGTCCTTCAGCGTTCCTCATCTGGAGTGCAAACCTGCCCCTCACCTCCTCAACATCTTTGTTTCCTGCGCCAACATGTCCATTGAAGTCTCCACCAATTACAACCCTCTCACTTCTCGAGATGTTCTGTATGACTTCATCGAAGCCCAACCAAAATTTCTCCTTCTCCGCCATCTCACATCGTACTTGTAGGCCATACCCACAAACAACATTGAACATCACACCTTCAATTTCTAGCTTCAGACTCATCATTCTATCTGATACTCTTTTTACTTCTAAGACATTCCTAACAAACTCTTTTAAGATAACCCTAACTCTATCTCTCTTTTTGTCTTCACCATGATAGAACAACTTAAACCCTGACCCTAAGCTTCTAGCCGTGCTCCCTTTCCACCTGGTCTCCTGGACACACAGTATGTCTACCTTCCTTCTCTGCATCATGTCAACCAGCTCGCGACCTTTACCCGTCATTGTTCCTACATTCAAAGTTCCTATTCTTAGTTCTATACTCTTGGCGTTCCATTTCGCTCTTTTCCTCCGGGCACACCTCCCTCCTCTCCTTCTTCGACCAACAGTAGTCAATTTTCCACTGGCACCCTGAAGGACAGGACTGACCAGTGCCAATGGTTGTACACAGGTAGACTACATTTTGTGTCAACGGCACCATCTAAAGGAAATCAGTGACGCGCAAGGTAGTGGTTGGTGAGAGTGTAGACAGACAGCATAGGTTGGTGGTGTGTAGGATGACATTGGTAGTGAGGAAGATGAAGAAACCAACCGTTGTTAACCCGGGCCTCCACAGATCCGGCATGGGATTGAGAAGTTTGATTCGCAAATTTGTTTTGGCAATTTTTTTTACGTCTGATGCCCTTCCTGACACAACCCTATATATATATATATATATATATATATATATATATATATATATATATATATATATATATATATATATATATATACAGTAAAGTCTCGTTATATCGATATCGGATATATCGATAGTCCCGGTTATATCGATACTATTTCTATGCACGCACGGAGAAAATTACATGCAAACAGGGTCGGATATATCGATAGTCCCGGTTATATCGATATTTTTTCTGACTCCCTCACTGATATATATATATATATATATATATATATATATATATATATATATATATATATATATATATATATATATATATATATATATACAGTATATATATATATATATATATAGTAAAGTCTCGTTATATCGATATTCAAGGGAGTCAGAAAAAATATCGATATAACCGGGACTATCGATATATCCGACCCTGTTTGCATGTAATTTTCTCAGTGCGTGCATAGAAATAGTATCGATATAACCGGGACTATCGATATATCCGATATCGATATAACGAGACTTTACTGTATATATATATATATATATATATATATATATATATATATATATATATATATATATATATATATATATATATATATATATATATATATATATATATATATATATCAGTGACGTGCAGTCAGGGGAGTCAGGGGAGGCAGGTGACCTGTCATCATGGAAAGCTGTCATGGAAATATCATATGAAAAAATAAATTAAACAGTTATATCTATTTAGTGATTTGTACTTTAAAGTTCTTGTCCATTTAACTTCACCGTTTTAGGATTTTTTTCAAAATTGCTGAATTTTCACATTTAGCGTTCAAATACTAAGTAGAGACGAGCGGTGAGGCAGCAGCCGGCTGAGCCTCAACATGGATTGCGCAATCACTATGCTTACTGTGCTGACTTGCTCTGCAGTGAGACCGCATTGCTGTCCTTCTGCATATCGCTATTAAAGCGTTCAAACACGTTTAGTATATGAACTAAATTTCTACAGTTTAGCTGGTGTATATAATGTAGAGTCATTGTACATTATAAACACTGTACTACAGTGTTTATTTTGTTATACAGTAAAGTCTCGTTATATTGATATCGGTTATATCGATAGTACCTCTAATTACGATACTATTTTCATTTCCCTTGCACATTTCTAGTCTTTTTATGTATAATTAGTACCGTTTAGTTCGATACCCGGTTATTATGATAATCCGGTTATTACGGTGCTCCTTTTCATCCCCCGCCGGCCATTTTTGTTGTTTATATCGATAGATTCGTCGCGCCATTGGTCAACTTGGTCACATGAGTCGCCATCGGTCGCGCTATTGGTCGACTTAGCCGTGTGACTTTGTCACGTGACACGCCATCGGTCGCGCCATTGGTCAACTTGGTCACGTGTCTCGGTTACGTATCACGCCATCAGTCGCGCCATTGGTCGACTTGGTCAGGTGACTTGGTTACGTGCCCAGCACCCGTGTAGCAGAGCCATTTTCATTTTCAGACGCTAGCTCGTGTGTAGCAGACGAGATTGAAGTGTTTGTGTTAAAAGGTAAAAATGGGAAGCAGAAGAAGATTGATGACTTTTTTAAATTGAATACATAATACAGTAAGATGTAAGCGTTGCGGTTTCCCTGTTGTGTTATGTACATGCCCACTGTACTGTATATGAATGCAATCGTTTTTTGCAACAATGTATCTTGTTTTGTCTGCTGAAGCGCGATGATTTTGAAATTTATTAACATTCCATACTGTGTATTAAAGGACAGCCGATGTCACTTTTTATTCAAATGCAAATAAAAATGACTTCACGCCAAGACGTCTTGCATTGCTTGTGAATCCAAACAATGGCTTTAGATTCGGATAATATGCTTTCTTGTTACACATCCAGTTATGAATATGTTATGCAACATATATGCAACATTGGGGGAACATCTCTCACCCAAAAAAAAAGGGAGCTAATGGCCAGCTCCGTTTCTTATATGGCGCTTGGCTGCCCTCTTTTGGCGGCTTTTGTTTAATGCAGTTCGGCGCAGGATCGGATATATCGATAGTCCCGGTTATATCGATATTTTTTCGGATTCCCTTGAATATCGATATAACGAGACTTTACTGTATTTTTATCAAAACGCTGTGCGTAGGTGAGGCAAACAGTTCTTCCGCCTCATGACAGGGGGCGCTTGTAATTCCAGAGATACTTCCGACTCCACGTCTGCAGAATAATAGAATTAGAGACAGAAAGCTACAGTAAAAAGTTAGCAAGTAAAGTGCAACCCTGCAGTCACTTTTTCGTGTTGCTTGGCCTCACTTTCAGAATGGAGGATTACATATCTAAATTGAAAGACCAACACCGGAGCTAAAAGGTTTGCTTCAGACAACGGGACACAATGCTCGCTCTTTTCAGGCGGACTGGTACACACGAAAAGGCTGGCTGTGTGGATGTCCAGCAAGAAACCGCCTTTTCTGCTTTTCCTGCCTTCTGTTCTCAACTTGTGACAATGTCTGGACTCAAATGGGATATTGCGACCTGAAAAATTTACAACGGAGCCTCATCAAAATCGAGCGAAGACTCAACATCAGCATCCACAATGCTAAGGTAAAGGAGAACCGGGAGATTTTAAAAGATCTCATAAATGCCACCTGCTTCCTTGCCAAACAACAGCTGGCATTTCGTGGAAATGATGAAAGTTAAGGCTCTGCTAATCTTGCTGAGAAAGATGACAGGCCAGCGAGTCATTTTGGGACATCCACTGTATTTTCTAGCCTGTGAAACAGAATACAGAACGATTTAATTGAAGCAGTTGGTGTTGTCATTAGAAATGACATTAAAAAGGAGATCGGTGCAGCCCCATTTGTTGCTGTAGAAGTACACGAGATTGTCATTCTCAGCAATGAAAACATACAGTCGGAACAAGACTGATCAAGGACGACTTTCTTCACTGGCAGTGATCTCCGTTGAGACAGAGAGACTTTTAAAACTGAAGAAAGATAAGGAAGGCTTCTACAAAGAAGTTATCGATGCCTTTCTTCAGAAGGAGAGGCGCATGGACTTCATTTACAAGTAAAGGTAACACGATAAAAACGTTTTTTTAATTATTTTTTTCTATGCTACAGTTTGTATAAAGAATGCTGACATGAAATTTTAAACAAAATAAGTTAACTGTTGCCAATCAAATGGTGAATAAAATACTCTGTAGAGTTCATATGTTTGTAAATCTGACTATAATGACGTCAGTGCCTCACCAGCCATGAACCTCACCGCACGTCGCTGATACATATATATATATATATATATATATAATCATAATCACACAAGACGGATGAAGACGTAAGGGAAGCAAAAAGGGACTGTTCACAATGTGCCTGTGTTAAGCACCGTGTTTAAAGACAAAATAAAAACAAGTAAAAACGTTTTTTGTTTGTTCACTTTTCTTTTCCTCAATGTTGACTCCATCAACTGTCAGAAAATTTGCACCGTGTTCAGTGGCGTGCAGCATTGAACACCTGTGTTTTGCCGTAATGACTTTGATTACACACCTTGTATGCGCTGTTGCAAAGAGCACCAATTTAAGACTACACATTTTGATTCCCACTAAAAAGTTGGTAACGTGGGAAAAAAAAATCACTTTCCAGAATATTTTATTAGTTGTGTGTTTGTGTGGAAGTTTCTTTGTGTTGAAATAAAATGCATCGGGTACCAATATTGAACTGTGGAGGCCTCTACTTTCCGCGATGGCCACTGGTCTGCATCCAGACATGTGACAATCCATGGGGGCCTTCAGGTCGCTGATGCCTGCTCCCCCAATAGATGCCTGAATCTGCCTGATTCGTAACAAATGCACACAAACAGGAACACAAACACACCAGAGGGACCAGGCTTCGTATACGTCTGTTTGTCTTTGTGCTATTCTCAGGTGTGGAGCTGTGTCGGGGAAGCACCAGCAGCCATGGGTATCTCCTGGTTTATAAGTCTCGGCAGTAACCTGACAAGCCAAAGCTGCTTTTTATTCTGTTACTCAAAGAGCAACCTCTACCACCTTTCTTTTTTTTCCTGAAGCCTTTATCTTCACTCTGTATGTCTTTCCACTGCTCCCCCTTGTCTAGTTAGAGGGCATCTATACCGTTCTCTGCCGTCGGGAGAAACCTGTATTTTATCACTGCCACATATGGAGAAAGGCATTTTCCTCACAAAGGGAAAGCTGACATGCAATTACGAGCCCCAAACATCCGTCACAAAATATATAGCATCCTGTTCTTGACATGTACGGCTTTGTGATCTCCATTGTATTACATCTGCTTTTTTCTGACAGACACACACACACACACACACACGCACGCACGCACGCACACACACACGCACACACACACACACGTGTGTGTGCGTGTGTATGTGTGTGTGTGTGTGTGTGTGTGTGTGTGTGTGTGTGTGTGTGTGTGTGTGTGTGTGTGTGTGTGTGTATCCAAAAATATTACTTCTTCAGGAAGTCACAATTATCCAGAGGGGATGAGCTTAGATAGCTGATGTAATAGATATTTCAAGGTTCTGGATTTCACATTGCAAACAACAATTGCCTTTTGGTTCTGTCATGTGTTTTTGCTTGGAAAGATCATACCAACACTCCTGCGATTGGCTGGGTTAAATTGCAGATAAATAAATTGAAGGAGTAAATGCACAACATTGCAGATGACAGCTCCGTAAAATGTCTGGAAGCAGTTTGTTTGGTCATCATATAAGCCGGCTGATGTTCCATCAGAGAGAGGGAGAAACGAGGTAAAGTGGGACAGATGTGGAGGTTTACAGAGGCCCCGGTGGGATAGTGAGAGTAATGGTGTCGAGGGACTTGTGGGACAATAAAGGGGTGGGGGGCAGAAAAGGACCGTGTTCCACCTTCCCAACATTTGAACCAATCTTTCATAAAACAAAGGTGCCCTTTATCTCAACTGATGTTTAATCCCTCCGCCATTGATGTCTTCAGCAGTTATGTGGGGCAGAGTTTCACAATGGACAACTTGGTAAAAATCTATATGAGGATATGTTTGGCGTTATCTGCATGCTTCTGAATGGCATTCTACTTTCCATTTGTAAGTTCTCACTCATTCGATACTACATTGGATGAGGCAAACCTTCTAGGTGTGCTGGTGAAACCAAGGATCAATGTTAGTTTAAAACTGTTGTTAGTTTAAAACTTTAAATAGCCGCCTGCAAAATATAAAATAGCCTGGAAAGAGATGAGCAGACCTCTTCAATGGGAAGAAACTTAAAAGTGCGTTTTGAAGTCTCCAGTTATCAATTCCCGAATCATTGAAGAGTTGGATCAATAACTGCCCTCTTAAATTTCAGGTCGAGCCTTTGAAGTGAGCTGTGGGGTTACAGTAAATGTATAAAACATCCCTTTTTTTCCTGGAACTTTTGCTCCATAGACTCCACAAACGCAAGACCGGTTTTGCCAATATTTGTATTCCCTGCTGTCTTTCACACTCTCTTTTTTTGGAATGAACACATTGTGATTGCTGAGCTGCACTATTTCCAGATGGACTACGATAGACTATTATAGAGAATAACAAAAATATCAGCATTTTTCTTTATATATATTTTCTTTGTGGGTAAAATTTTATTTTGCTTGATTGGTGTTTAGTTTTTGTTTTTTTTTCCTGGATGATGCATAATTGAATGCTGCACCTGACAGAGCGCAGCAGACCTTCCTTTGCTTTTAAATCTCAAGCATTTACGTAAATAGAGGATTCTTCAAGGGGAAAATTGTTTTCTGCTCTCAGCCAACAGGTGGACCCATTTGGTAGTCATATGTTAATTATAGCAATCATTTCTCCTTGCAATTAGAAGTATTGACCATTAGCACGTTATCAATAACACAAATTGGCTTTACTGTTTGCAAATTGTGGTCTGAATTTAGGAGGCACTTACATCAAGAACAAGAATTTGCTTGTACTCATGACAGCTGTGTGGCGGGTGGGGGGTTAGGGGAATTGGGTTTCTTCTCCCTACCTGGCAATTTGCGTGACCATGTCTACTGCAAGCTGGGCATGTATTGCAATCCATACAACCCATAGCAAATGCAAAAGTCTGTCAGTCATCAGAGACCCAGTCTTAGGCTATTACTAGAATACAGAAAGCATTAGATGTGCGGGACTTGAGTTTGGAGGTTTGTTGCAAAAACACACAACCTCTTAAAGCTCAAAATTGTGAGGTTTGGAAAGGTGCACTATGAATTAGTTTTCGCAGCAATGGAATAGTATATCATCATGGCTCAATGACTGATATACTGTTTTTCATTTTTTGGTTTTATATTAAAACAGGCACTGTTTGATATGTCGAAGGAGTCTTGCTGAGTACAGAAAGAGAAAAAAACGAAATGATATTGCTATCCAGCAATATAGATGAATGTAAAGTATACAGGCTTTGTCAACCCAATGTTCAGTCCAGTAGTCACATCCACTCACTGCTTCTGTCAATTGTTCACAGATGTTTACCAGAACTGGGGGGTTGTCTTTGGGGCATTTTAGTTCACTGCACTTTGTTGTCCATACATCTCAGCACCTTTCAAAGTGTTGTGGACCAAGCCTCTATGTCCCTGCAGCCCTCGGGTCAACCACAACAATGATTCACTCACTGCTTGTCAGGGTGTCAAGGTGCATGCAGGCGTGCGCAAAAAGGATGGGAAGCTTGAGATGTGAGGCAGGAGACACATGAAAGGCTTGTATGTCTTCAAGATGGTTTTCAAAGATGGTCGACGAATACATGGTCCACATTATGCTCTGCCTTGAAACTGTGAGCAGTCCAGTGGAATGATATCACCCCTCTGGACCGACTGTCAGACTGTCCGACCATGTTTTCATTCAATTTTAGTTGTTTTTATTTTTTATTTACTTTCACTTGGATTTCACTTGTATTTGTTAATATAGTGAGACCTCAACTTACGAACGCCTTATAATACGAACTTTTCATCATACGAACGTTAAATTTATGAAAATTAAGCCTTATAATACGTACTATTTTCATAACACACACCCACCATGGCCGGTCCATCAATCACACGACCTTCGGATCTGGCGAAAGTGATCTTCGGCAGAAGCACGACCGAACAGCGCGGCGCTACTTTCCATACCCCTTCTCATTGAATGCACACGTCGATCGCCTACTTGGAGCTTTTTGCTGGTAATTTTACTATTATGGGACCGGAAAATAAACACCACAGGCTTGTGTTCACCCTCAGTTCAAATGTGGTGCGTTACTATGAATAAATTGAAGAAACTACCAGCCGTACACGTCTACTCTGCTCTGTTTATTTGTCATCCAAGACTAGGGGTGCGTTCAGGTTCGAGAATAGCGCACGACTTTTTAAGACTCTAGGCTGTTTGGAAAGCATTGTCTAACTGAATGAGCGGTGACAAACACTTCCCAACGTTTTTGTGTTGCTACACTTGAACTCACCCCTCTGTCAAGTTGCGATAGAAGTGATTGTGATTGGCTAAACGGTAGAGTCATGTGTCATGGTAAGCCAATCAGAGCTAGTGTTTTCACAAACACCGGAACAGCGTGTCAATAGTCACGCTAAATTGTCACGTGCGAGTTGACAGCTCTGGCGTGGCCTATGTTCGCGACACTTCATTTCATTGTCGTTCTGCAATGTCATTTCATTTCAACGAGTCACTGTCACCTCACCAGTGACATGATTACGACGAAAGTCCATCGCTACATCTTGTGCTCCAAATGTTTGCTTGTGCTTCAAGTGGTTGCTTTGCACGAGGTGATTGTTAGACGCGAGTGTGCCATTTTATTCACCCAGCCCGCCTTCTTTTGTCACGTTTTATTCCGCGTCCGTGGAATCATCGGACTCGAGCCTTTTGTTGTCATAAAATCTTTGCCAGCACCTACGGGACTCGAAGTGAATGCAGATGACATCGAGGACCTTGTTGCTGACCATAATGAGGTCATCAACACAGAGAATTTGATTTGCCTTCAAGAGCAGCAGGCCATTCAACAGTTGATGTGCAGGCTTTTATTGAACAGTTCCATTCAGAAAAGGCTATAAGAATCATCAACATGGATGCGGCACGGATTGTCGTGGGCGTGAGTGCGATCCATCTTGCACGTTCACGTGACGACGCATGGCGCGACGTGAACGTTGCACTGCCAGGCGTCGAGTGGCACCCCGGACGGCCGTATGGGAACGGGTCTCGACCAGACGTTGGCGTGGACGTTACGGCTCGTCGAGTGACTCAATTCATACTCGACGCGGCCTGGGCTAACGTGGACGCGAATTGCCCGGCACCGGGGAAACGAGACGAGTCCATAGCAGCTCCAGTCTCGGACTGGCATGTACACGGACGTTGCACGGCTCGTCGTGGATGCGACTCAATTCAACATGCGCGACGACAGCATGGCTGGATGTGCGCGTGCACTGCCAGACACCCAGTGTCACCCTGGACAGCCACCTGGAAGGAGGTCTCGGACGGACGTTGATGTAGACGTTACGGCTCGTCGAGTGACGCAATTCAAACTCGACGAGGCGTGGGCTACCGTAGACGTTGCACTGCCAGGCACAGGGTGGAAATGAGACCGCTGCCTTGTACCTGCGGGATCCGATGGTTGGTCGGGTCATTCTGTCACGGTTTGCAGGGTGGTGATGGCAGATGTGGATCCCAAAAAGCAGGCAGGAGGGAGCAGCAGGTTGCATTTCAGATGTTGTATTAAAATAAAGTCAACAAGAACAAAATCTAAAATGTTAAAATCATTTGAACGGAAAAATACAAAGTATTAAAAGAAAAACCAAGAGTCTGCCAACATGAAACAAACACATGCACAGCATACAATGCATACACAATGCACACTGCATACAATGGCATACACAATGCAGACAAAGCATACAACAATGACACGACAGCGAATGGTCGGGCCGGAATTCCTTTTGAGTGTCACTGATTGGGAATGACCAGCACCTGCGAGGCAGCAGGCTGGGCTGACAGCGCTACCCGTTGGTCGCCAATCTGAACGTGGCAGTCAGTCACTGATCGGAACGACCAGCACCTGTGCAGGTGCAGGCGGGGCCGACAGAGCCCCCCGTTGGTCACCAACCAGATCATGACACCTTGGGTTACAAACTTAATTGGTTTCCAGACAGTGTGTAAGGCGAAAAGTGTGAATCCCAAACATTAATTTCCCATAGGAGACCATAAAAATGACAATAATTCATTCCCAGTCCCCATAAAACATAATTTTCTACTTTGTAATTTTCTAAGCCTTAAAACTACACAAAATATACCTTATTTTATGTATGATAAATGTGCTATGGTATTGTAATTAAACTAAACTGGAGTCTATAATAAAGTCATTTTATTTACCTTTGTGATGGTTGTCTATGGCTTGATGGAATGGAGTGGCCGGTTTCATCAGCATTAAACACTTGATGAGGAACATAGCCTTTTTCTTTCATCACCTTGAGGAATGCTTTAACCAAGACTGGGGGCGGGGAATAGAGGACAAAAAAAAGTCCGCTCCCATTTCCTTGTTTGTAGAACGGGCTTGTTCACGACACATCACTCATTGTTGCGCTCCGTGTGTATCCCAAAAAATAGTTTGTATGCCAAGATTAAATTCTCGTGAATTTAACGTTCGTAAACCGAAAAGTATATATAGGTATATATATTGCAATGAAAATAAAATAAACCAAAATAAAATACATACGTTACATTCTAGCTACGACAGTTCTCAAATCCCTTCTGTATAAATCAAACATGTCATTACAGTGCATAAAATGCTTGCTAAAATGCTTTCATGGGAGTGTGGCTCTTCCTAAAAAGTACGTTTCAACTCACAACAAAGCACACACAGATGTGTCGGACCTCATGGGGCAGACGTCGTGGTGGATATGCATGTCCTCTTTCTATTCAGTTGAGGCTACTGTCCAAAGAGGATTAGGAGGAGCTTCCAAGTGTCAAGGCAATTACAACAATGATACCAGGCTGGTTTGCGGGTGGTTATGGCTTATTCTGTGTCCATGTCTGCAGAGATGAGCACCTCCTGCCTAACACTTTTCACCGCCCACATCCCAGCACCATCTGTTCCCTTCGCTGTAATGCATCAGATTAGACTTCTTTTTGCAACAAAAGGTGCAGCGGTTCATAAGTCATGACAGTTTGAGATGGCACTGGGAAGATTAAAGATAGCCGTTGTCATCAGCAAGCCTCAATTGTGGAGTCGCGATTATATTCTTAACGCGCTAATGGTCCGATCCAATTATGTAGATAAATTGATGCTTGTATTAAATTGTATCTTATAGAATCCAATATTTTTGTTCTACGGTTTGGTCTCAAATAATGGCACAGGTCGCAATAGACACCTTGCTTCGATTATTCACCGGGAATTGCTCAGAAATGACTACTGCCCCCCACTGCCACCCCGCCAACATTAAGAAACAATCAGCATGTCCTTGCGGCCATGCAATAAGAACTTTGTTGTCAGAGCTACAGAGGGTTGTGTCAGGAAGGGCATCCGACGTAAAAGCTTGGCCAAAACAAACATGCGGATCAAACCTCTAAAGATGCAGGACACTGATTTGCTGTGGCGACCTCTTGAAGGGAAAAGCTCAATGGAAGAGAAGAATACTCTATGGAACACTGGAACACTCAAGTAGTCCTAAACGCAGCTGGGATAGCTTCCGGCATGCTCACAATTCTTTTAGGGATAAGCACGTTAGAAAATGGATGGATGGACTCCCAACTGTTACGTGTCACTACCTTTTTTTGCACAAGTTAGTCTTCTCTCAAGTGTTTGATTCACCAATAATGTAATGGTTCAATTAATAATGTTGTTCAGATTTTGACATTGTGAGACCAAGACAACACCCAACAATGGTTTAATACCTTCTAATTGAGATGCTTAAAAGCAGACCTTCTCAGACAGAAGTAGGCGCTGAGCTCATTGTGTCACTGAGTGTCATCAGAATGTTGCAACAGAGACACTAAGACACTGGAAAAGTCACAGAAAGATGTAGAAACTAGATGTATTTTGGACACATCCCATTCTACAACAGTGTAAACAATGCCCTGAGAGTTCGGATGATGAATGCCACTCAACTCCAGGCACGTTTAAGGGAGTTGAGAGCCACCTAAGTGTCACGTCAGACCATTCAAAACTGTTTACATCAGCAGGGTCTGCATGCTCAATGACCGGCAATGGGATTTGACCACACCACCGGGCATAGGCATTGTCCTGCATATGCCAAGGAGCATTGATGCTGGGTGAGGAATCAGTGGGCCTCCGTTATGTTCTCTCATGAAAGTCGATTCATGTTGAACAGGAATGATGGCTGCCAACAGCCTTGGAGACATCAAGGAGAGCTCTATGCATCAGACACTTTTGTCACCCAACAAGCTATTAGGGGCAGAACTCTTACAGTTCGGGAAGGTTTGTCCAGTACAGAACTCCCCTACACTTTGTGAATGGTACACTGACAAACTCTGTACAGTGAACCCTCGTTTATCGCGAGAGATACGTTCCAAAAACAGCCCGCGAAGTACAATGTAGTCAGCTTTTTTTTTACACAATGCAAAACTGTCCATACTGAAGAATGAAAAAAAATATGACCTATTTTTAATAGTTTAAAGAACAGTGTTGTAAAACAATATTTTGCTGCTGCGCCTATTCGTCCTGACTCCGGTGCGCTGTAGCGTCTTCTTCTACTGAAGGAGTCTTTCTCTGAGAGAAGAACACTGTTATCAGTAGTTATTGGCACTCTTTTTTTTTCGCAAGAAGATTTTTATAACCGACATGGCCCGATTTCTAGAAGCAGAATGCTCCAAGAGCTGTTCAAAGCCAGTGTGTTTGATTTTATTCTGCTTTGTTTGCAGTGTTGTTTCTTTTACTTTGTTTGTTTGCACATTTGCATGCCATTAATAAAAGGTTTTTCCCCTGAACATAAATCTGTGATGCACTGAAGCCGCCATAAGTGAACCGCGAAGTAGCGAGGGATCACTTTACCCCAGAACCACTTTGACTTGATGGCTATCCTACAAGAAGATTGGGATGTTATGTCTCAACAAGTATACTTGTGAACAGCATGTGATGCCATTGTCAGGCTGTAAGTGATGCTCACGGGCTCATGAAGAAATATTATTCAGAACGTGATATTTTTTTCAGACCCAAGTGAGGATAAAGTGGTTCAGAAAATGAAATAATATATGTGGCGCATCCACCATTCTTGTTCACTTTTGCTTCACTGAATTGTTTGATGATGTTTCTTTCTTTGATGATATATCACTTGAGAATGATAATTTTACATTGTCTATAAATTTCACCTGAAAGTCAAATATATCCCTAACTTTTTGTGAGTAGTGTAGATAATCTAAGCTGCAAACCGTTCTCGCTCCTTTTATCATGCCTCACTGGTGCTTGGAGGAAAAAGGGGGAAAGCCGTGCAGATATGGCTTCCCCTCTTGCTCTCCCTCATTAATCTTAATAAAACAATTGACCTCTAAATGGCTTCTTCTTGCCCTCAACCATTAGGCTGCATGACCGAGGCTTTAAATATTAAGCAGGCTTTGTAAAATCAGATCAAATGGGAGAAGACACTCAGGCTTCTCTTCTTTCAACCCTCTGTTATGAATGACAGATATGTTTTTGTCATCCAGAATGCTGTTTTCAGCAATATTTGTGGTTGGTATTGATATTGGCTTTTAGTATGATTGGTTTTAACTAGGCAGATCGGTACCATTAGTCTTTTATACAGTAGGGCTGGGAACATTTGTGGAAACTTGCAACACTGTATGATTGTGGTATTTTGCTGTTGGCGTCAAGATACTGTGATATTGGAAGATAATCAATTATGAAACATCACTTTTGAGTGTGCTGTTTGTTGTTTTCTTTGGGAGTGCTCCACATAAACCCCACAGGCTTCTCCTTGGCTAGCTACAGTACAAGTCTGCTTTTGTTTCTCTCAACTTTAGATACGGTCACGTGAAACTTTTTCTCACCGTCAGCCACCCTGGTCTTTACACAGTTGAACTCTCCACTGCACCAGGCAAACTCCGAGAGCAGTACTTGAACCGAACCGAACGCTGAGCAGTGTAGCAACTGACTATTTTAAGGAGTGGTTTCTTCTGGTGAGAGCCTTCCTGATTACTGAATGGCTTTCAGCTGCTAGCACATTTGTTTTTATTCCAGTTCTCTCCTCTGGGGGAAAAATGGTGCCAAACTCATCTTTGGACTACAGCTTCGGCCATATTTGTAGTTTGCCAAGACACCTCCCACTCAATCTTTCCATGGATACATTGGGAACATTGCCAACTTTAGGCAAAAGTAAGTATGGTGGTCTTGCCAAGATTTTCTTATTCCTGTTTTCCTGCAGGTAGTAGAACAACCAACCGTCTTACGTCTCTGCAGAACAGTGGGTTGGAACTTTTTCCTCAGGCTGCTTAAATTGGAATGGATGGGCTTTCCCTTTGGGGTTTTTGTCAGGGGGACACAGTAGCTGGGATAGATCCGGATGTGGACATCCCTCACAATGCCTTTGTCATCTGGGTTGGTGCTGATAACTCTGCCAAGCTTGAAGTGACCCCTTAGTGCGTTTTGGTCACATAACCAGACAATATCTCCCACAGTGACATTTCTTTCAGCAGTGTGCCATTTGCTTCGGACAACAAGGTTGGGACCTGCGAGTTGACTCCAAGATTTCCAGAACCTGGTTACCTCACCCTGCATTGCCCTGAGCCTTTTGTAGGGGTAGATGGAAAAGTCAAATGTTTTGAGGTCTCCACTTTGAGATGCACGACCAAGAAGGAGGCTCTTTGGTGTGATATATTGGATGCAGTTTTCCCGACTCTGGATTCTGGCATCAATCGGGCGCTCATTTGCGAGGTTTGCTGCAGTGTAGAGAGCTGTCTGGAACTCTGAGAAGCTGAGCCCGTACTCTTTACCAAGACTCTGGAGTGCCCTCTTTACAATATGTACAGCGGCCTCTGCTGCACCGTTCCTGTGCGGAGAGTCAGCGGCGTGAATTTTCCACATCCACTTAGTTCCATTTTTGGCTGCTGTATGCTCCAGAGTTGTTTGATCCAAGCCATCCAAGAAGCTGTGCAGTTCCTTGAGGAAAGACTTTGCTCTAATGAAATTGGTGCCAGGATCAGACCAGATCTTTCTTGGATGCCCTCTGAGAGAATCATTGAATCATTGATAAGCCATCAGGAAGCTGTCTGTTGATGGAGTTGTGACTAGTTCGGTGTGGATAGCTCTGCTGGCCATGCAACAAAAGACAACTCCCCAGACTTTGAGTGTTACTCTTTTCTTGACATCATCTTGTACTTGGTATGGGCCAAAGAGGTCAAGTGTTGTAAACTCAAAGGGTGCAGCAGGCTCTGTCCTCTCTGATGTCAAGTCACCCATCACTTGTTGGCATTTCTTTGCTCTCAGCTTCCTGCAAGTCATGCAGCCATCAACAACCTTCTGGGCAATTCTTCTTCCCCTTATCACCCATGCTTTCATCCGCATCTTGAGCAGTGTGCCAGCCACTCCATCATGGCTCTCGTGCGCCTCTCGGCCTAACAGTGTAGACACCCAGGCATCATGGGGTAGGAGTGGGACACAGCAGTGGTCGTCTTTGAATGTCTGCACGCGGCCACCACAGACTAATAGTCCAGAGTCCTGGTCTTTGTAGACCACCAGCCTGTTCGTGGTTGAATTTGGGAAGTTTACGCCCTCTTGTGCTGAAAGAAAAATGTCTCGCAGGGCATCCTTCCTTTCTTTCACAGAGATGGCTCCTTTGCAGGAGACTGCCTCCCACTTTGGGCCGTCCAAGGCTTGAACTTGTTGAGAGAACCTTTTTGCCGCCCTCCAGACCATTGCAACTGTTTTGACCAGTCTGGTCAGCACACTGAACCGTTTGACATCCAAAAGGTTTTGAACAACTGACCCTCTTGGCGGTCTCCTCTTTTCTGTTTGGGCGTGATTGGACTCTTTTTCCGGAGACTGTTTCTGAGCTTGGGACCTTGTCAACACAGCAGCAAATGCTTTTCTCTGCAACTTGTTGATGCTCTCTCTGGCGGTGGTTGCTAGTTCCTTGGCAGATTTGGTTGGCGATTCACTTTCTGGCAGACTCAAGAACAGGGGTCCATTTTGCCACTCTGAATGTTCATCCAGATCCTGAGGGCTTGCTCCTCTGGCGATGACATCTGCAATGTTTTGTGACCCAGGGATCCACCACCAGTCCTTTACTGCTGTGCTGCTTTGAATCTCTCCGATTCGATTAGCAAAATATGTCTGATAGCCATAGCTTTCCCGTTGTATTGCTCAAGGACTGTTTGACTGTCAACAAAATGAAACCACCTTCTGGCTTGGATTCGGCTGTGCAGTTCGAAGAATTATCTGAGTCGTGAGTCAAACACTGCTTCACACATTTCTGCTTTGACAGCATCACCTTTGTGGTCCAAGGGAGTTAATTTTGCTTTGGATTCGACCAGTCTAATGATGGGACTCTGGTCTGTGGTACATTTCAGGTACATCACTGCGCCATAAGCATGCTCACTTCCATCAGAGAATGTGACCGCAGAGGGTGGTTCAGTAATGAAGCATTTGGGAGTTCGAGCCCTAGTGAACATGATCGTACTGAGTTGCTCGTACTCCTCGAATAGATCGATTGCATCATCTCTGAGTCCATCTGAGAGTGCAATGTCCCATGTGTCTTTGACTGGACAGCTTTCAGCCTTTGCCTCTTGAAATGCCCTTTGCACCAGAATAGCTCCCGTTTGCTTGGTAGGAGTCACAAGGCCAACTGGATCGTACAGTCCTGACACTTGACTGAGAAGTTCTCTTCGCGTCAAAGGGTTGGGTGTCATGGCTCTGATCTCGGCTTTCAGAAGGTCTTCACCCAGCCGCATCTTTTGTTTCCTCTTAGAGAAGTTGATTCCAATTCTGAAATGGAGCTTATCGTCTTAAACTCTGTAGCCCAGACCAAGTGCTTTGTTGTTATCATTGCCCATCTGATTTGGTAGGATGATGGTCTTTGTCCTTTCCTCATTACAACGCTCCTTCCTCCCACTTTGCCCAGTGAAGACCCATGGATTCAGCTCAAAACCTCCGGCCTTCAGGATCCTCTCCACATTGGCTGTGATGGCGTTTAGCTGGTCAAGGCTGTTGTGTGAAGTAAGGATGTCGTCAACGTAGCTGTCGTTATGAATCACTAGACGTTCCTCTTCAAGGTGGGCAAAGAGAGGGAGCTTTGCAGTTTCACACATTGCCAGTTGCGCTATGCACCCTGCAGGTTTGTCTCCTATGTTCACTCTTGAGATCGCGTATTCCCCCAGGTCCTCATTCTCAGTATCTCGCCAGAGGAATCTGTGAAGAGGCACTTCTTGGTCTTCCAGCCAGTTATACATCTTTTTTATGTCTCCCAGGGCAGCATGAACTCCACATCTGAATCTGAGCAGTACAGCTCGAATCTGGTTAAGGACGTCAGAGCCTTTCATCAGCAGGTCATTCATGCTGACACCTCTGCACCTTTGACTGCTATTCCAGACAATTCTTATTGGAGTTGTAACCGAGTGTGGGTTTGGAGCAATGAGGTGACTGAGATACCAAACTGGTCCATCCCAACTGGTGATGGTGCCTTTGGGTAGTTTGAGGGCTGCTTTTCTATTTACCATATAATGGACTTGTGCAGCATAAGCCACCTTCCTCTCCGGTCTTTTGGCCAGTTGTTTTTCTGTTCTCAAGAATGTAGTCTCAACCATTTTGTTGTTGTTTGGTAAGGAAATGGGGTCCTCCACCCAGGGATACCTGGCATGCCAGTGTGGCTCTTTGCTGCGGTGGTCCTCTCTGACATAGGTGAGGCCGTCCCTTACTACTTCAAGTTCCCGTTCCTCTGCGAGAGTCATCTCTTTGCTGCCTGGTTGACATTTCCCACAGCGGCATCCTCCACACTTTGGATCACATGCTGCACCAATACTGTCCCATTTCCACCACTCTAGGAAGTCCCGGTTGGTGCTTGAAGTGCTTGACCTCTGGAGCTTGGCGTGAACATGAGTGTTGGGAGGGTTTGTTCTAGCTGGGCCAGTGAGTTCTTCGTACTTTAAGGCAGCAGTCCTCATTGATCTTGCAAAGTGAGCCCTGGACATGTGGGCGGACACAGTAAGGTCTTCAAAGAGTTCAGGATGAGAGCCTCCGACTGTCATCACCCCAGCCCGTCCTACAGCAAGAGGTCGCCAATAAGTCTGATCCGTTGAGGTGCTAACTGGCCCTCTCTGTGGCTTATAAGCAGACTGACTTCATCTGGTCTTGTCAGAGCTCCATGTGGGACATCCGGAAAGAGTTTCTGTAGCTGTTTGGAGTCAACACTTTTGTGAATGTGTGCAATATTGTCCAGACCATAACAGACCAATTGATGTGATTTAAGAGTGCCTTTTGGAGTCCTCACTCTGATCTTCAAGAGGTACCGCTTTGTCTCCACAATGGTCTTCATTCCTCCAACACCGTGTACGATGAGAGTGATGTCTTCGCTTCTGAGGTTCAGTTTGTCTGCAGTCGTGTGGGTGATGTAATTGGTGTCAGACGCTAGGTCAATCAGTGTTCCAATCTTTTGTCCAGCATTTGCGGTGACTTCCAATAACATCATCATCACTGGCAGCTCCTGCAATCCACTTCCTTCTAAAAGTCCTGATTTGGCTTTTGTGTTTAACATCTTGGCTGCAGCATTGGAGAACGCATCATGAAACTGCCTTGCCAGCTCTGGGGAAAGCCTCTTGACAAAGTCTTCTTGCTCCTCTGTGTACGTTCTCCTGCTTTTGCCATCCATGGAGCCAGGTTTGCTCTTCTTCTGTGATGAGCTGCTTTTCTTGTTCGGACAGAGGTAGAAATGATGCTCAGGTGCATGTTCATCCTTGCAGGCATGGTTGGTGCATAGGAAGTCATCTTTGCAGTCTGAACTGACATTATGGACATCAAGACATCTGTTGCATGCTCCCAGCTTCTTAACAGCAGCTTTCTTGTCTGCAAGCTGCAATGCCCGGAACTGCATGTAGTCGTAGAGTTTCTTCCTGTGCTTCCCATCTCCGCAGACAACACAGCCATTACGTTCATCACATGCCCTGGTGGATTTCGTCCTGGCATATCTTGGCTCAGGCTTCGATTCCCACTTATTTGGTTCCTCATCCAATTGTTCCAGCTGCTCATAAATACTCTCTTGCCCTGTCACTCCAACAAACCGTCAAACCTGTTGACTGGAGTTACAGCATTCCTGCGATCTGGTGCATAGATGAGCCATTCCTTTCTGAGAGGTGCTGGGAGTTTCCCCTCAATCAACCTGGTCACAAATGGGTTTTTGATAGCGCCAGTGTCCCCGAGCTCACTGAGATCTTGCTTTCTCCACAGCTTGGATTAGCTCCACTACTCTTCGTGGCTGGTTGCTTTTGACGGGTTGTATTATCTGCAGCTCCTCCACAATTTCTATAGCAATGGACATCCGGTTGCCATAGCGATTCTCCAGAACACGGAAGATGTCATCAGCAGTGATATGGGCGGTGAGACGAAGGTCTTACCTGATTTTGTCCTCAATACTGTCCAGCAATTTGGCCCTTTTCACTTCCCTGGAACCGGTTGGCTCACCTTGTCTTTGGAGCGCTTCCCCGTCCTTTTTCCAACTGTGGAAGTCACGTTTGATTCCGGTGACCTTAAGAAGGGTTGTTGGCTTCAACTTGATGGCCGGTACGGGGTGACTGGACGTAATTGGTTCCTTCCTGACCTCTTCCTTTACCCCCTCTTGTATGAAGTCAGCCTTTTTGGAGACAAGCTTGGTGGCTTGAATTACCAGTGCTTTTAAGGTTGTCAGGATTTCAGCTACTGTATCTTCAGGAATCCATTGTCTCCACCGGCTATGTACCTCTTTAGCAGTCTTCATTAATCCTTCAAGGTGGTTCAGCAAGAGCTGGTATCCATCCAGGTTCATATCCTCAGGGTCCACAGCAGTGGTGCATCTGCACTCCTCCTCTGCTGTCAGAAGAGCTATGGATACTTCATTTTTTCCAAACTTGTTCCACAGGACCTTCTGAAGTAAACCTTTGACCTCTGCCCGCTTTGACACACATTCTATTGAAGTATTGTCCAGATCTTATTGCTGCACTTCAGTGAGTTCTGTTTCCCCATCTCTTAGCTGTATCAGGTGTTTGGCCTCTACCTTGTCATTGGCTACCATAACTTTGTCAGCTGCTGCGATGAGCGTCTTAAAACTGTCTCTGAGCTCCTCCTCAGACAAGTCATCATGGTTCCTGGTGAGGCTGTTAACCAGGTGGGTGAATGATGCTTTTGCAGTTGTCCTCTCAGTCTTAAGCTGGTCAACTGCCTTCTTGTCGGCCATACTCACAATTCAGGTGGAGTTGGAGGGAACTGGGTGAATTTAAGCCGTTGAATCTTTAGTCAGGGCGCCTGGACTATCCTGGTTTCGAGAACTTCTTTTTCCCGTTGCCCAGTGGGGGGACCGGTTTTTCACTGTCAAGTTATGTTGGTTTTTTGACCTCTCCCCCTAATTTGAAAAGGGTTTTGATTGTGTTGATCGGGATTACACTGGGACTTCACTCTTTAACTCCAATGATGAGACAGATTCCTTCTCCTTTCTTTTTCCTCTTTTAATTTGAACTTAATCGTCTCTTTTCTCATTGAAAAGACAATTGCTGATTGCAAGGTGAAAAACCTTTGACGAAGGTAAAAATTGCACATGCCTGGCAGTAAATGAGTTAATAATTTTATTCTTCAACATCGATCAGCAAAATTACCAACGTCTGATCAAAATATTGATATTTTGTATCATCACTCGAAAATTCTGACATCATCTCTCAATGGAGTTTTGAGCATTCTAGTAAGTCTCTGGTCACAATATATCTCTATTTTTGATGTCAGTGAGATGCTGTCGTGTGCACCTTTTGGCCCCTCATTTGGTGGCAGAAACTCACAGCACACCCTGCAATATACAGTAATTTGTCTCTGATTAAAATTTGTGCTGAGCTTTGAAGGCTGTACCGGTGTTATGTGCCAGAGTGGTCGTCCTCGTCTGGTAAAAAATTGAAAGCCTTTTCATCTCAGAGGGCTTAAAGGGTCAAAGGAACACCAAATAAGCCTCCCTGTGTGTGTCCCCCCCCCACACACACACTCCCCACTCCCCTTCTAGCTTGTTACAAACTGCACCTTTGTCGGATGCGGCCTCTGTCAGGTCGGGGGGTGGGGGTGGGGTGGTCTCACTGAGATCAGGGGAGATCCCTGCCCTCAGGTCCAGGCTTTGGAGACCCTGTCAGCTTCAAAATAGGGTCTGCTTTATTTCACCCCTTGACCCCAGGCTCGAAAAGAGCCACGCAGGAAAAACACAGAGATATATGATACATCAAGGCCGAGTGAAACTCCTCGTCTGGGAAATGAGAACACTGCAAACTGCAGACTGAGCACAAACTGAATGAGCTTATTGTTGTGCTTCTTTTTTTTGTGTAAATCCACGTGACCAAAACAATTTTCAACTTATGTGGTTGCTCCATACTTGAGCTGCTGTGCAGCATTTTCTATCCTGCCAATATCTGATATACAGTTGTCTGCAAGCTGCTACCACCTTGTTTACGCTCATTTACAAACACAGCCAGATTATGAGGCAAATTCATTTACCAGTTTGCTGAAGCGCTCCAACTAAAGATAACATTTTAGTCACAGATCAAGAAAGGAATGCCAAACTGAGGTTGACAAAATTCCAATTCCTCGTCATTAATAAACAGGGTGATAACAATGTCTTTAATAACATGATTTAAATGTAGTTACCATGAAATGAAAAAAAGGAAGTACAAATGTTTTTCCTTCAGTGCTGTAATCTTGCAAAATATGCACATAAATAAAATCCTTACAATTTTAATCACATAATAATTTGTGGGAATGTAGCACAACTTGTTTGTGTTGGTGTGCATTGTGTGATATAGACTCTAAACTTTAGAGTCTAAAGGCAGCAAGCGATAACAAGCACAACTTTACCAATTTTCACGCCAATCCTTTGGGTGTTTGTAGAAGAGTGAATGCATGGGATATTCTTTTACGTTTTGTTTGAGAGATCGGGCGGATCGTGAAAATGTGCATTTCATTTGACAGCTCTTGAAATAGTTTCCAAAAAAAGAACTGAACGAGTGACACTTTGTAATGCCAAGTATATTTTTAGATGAATAATATTTGGTGATTATATTTAAAATTAAAGTTATCGTTACTACTTCTTCATTTTCTCTGAAAATCAGAATGAAAAATGTGCCAAAAATACACAAGGTTTACTGATTGTAGAATTTGTATCCAACACACAGTTTTACACTGTTCAAAAAGTCTGTATCTGTATGTTGGCTTTTCTTTAAGTGATATTGTGCTAATACTGGTAACAGTGATGATAGTTGCTGCTGTAAATGTGATATGACATTGTCATGCATTGGCAAATATGAAATAGTTATTGAGGATATTAATTTTTAGCAAATTTGATTGTACCTTCCTCGTTTGCTACATTTTCAAAAAATGAATTGCATTGATTAACTGGCAATATCGCTAAATAACCAATCAGTCTAAAGTGGGGCGGAGGGGCATTCATGGGGACGCGTTGAGAAAAAGGGCCTCCTTTTGTTTTGTGGGCCAGTCCATGACCTTGGAAGGGGGGGTTCTAAGCTCCCAAACTGGTTGTGGTTATGGTTGAGAGTATATGAGGCAAGGGCTTGGGTTCATGGGGTCAGCTTCGGCACTCAGCAGTATTAATGAGTGACCTTCGTAAAAAGCTCCAAGAGGACGTGGAGATGAAGGGAGCGGGTGGAAATAAAGAAGCCAGGGTAAGGGAGTAAAACTGTAAAGCCCTAGGAGAATCAAAAGTGAGACCTGTTTCACCAAGATAACGGAGATTGGCCTATGAAAATGCATCCATCACAAGGCCACTAAGCCAGAGCCTTCTTTTGTGTGGCTGTGTAGACCCTGTTGACTGAGGCTGTGCAAGGAGGAGAAGGAGGAAGGGGAGGAACATGAGGAGAAGGCGGGTTAGATGATAGCGATGTGGGGTGGGGGTGTCAATCAGTGGAAATGGAAGAAGGGAGGAGGGTGGAGGCTGGGGTCTATCGGGGAAGTCTGGCGTAGACAAGTGAAGAAGGAAAACTCTATTGCTTATTCAACACAGGGAGACGTCGAAGAAAACAGAGGCCTGCCCAGCTTTTCAATGGCTAACTAGGAGGTTCTTTGTTCAATTCAAGCTCACATATGAGGAGACGGAAAATAGTGTTCCAGTCAGAGGGAGTTTTTGCCACAATCCTTAGCAAAGGTGAAAAGGTTTTGCCACTTTCCTTTCGGTCAGCTCACATCATTATATTCCAAGGGGGAAAAAACATGTCAGCAAGAGCAAGTGACAGTTAACCTGACAATTATTGTATTTTCCAGACTATAACGCAAATTAAAACGGTCGTAAATCAAACGGTCGTAAACCAAAAATCATTCAAAATGGCCGACGCAAGGTTTATACGACAGAATAGTATACAATGTTGATTTGTTGTTTTTAAATAATGTTTTCTATTGAATACTATTATATACCAAAGTGCTCACAGTTCACTTATAAATATTATTACTTTTAGTGTCATTTTTATCATTTTATATTTTGTATTATCAATTTTTATTACTGAGTCGTTCTGCTGACCCAAATACGCACGGCTTCCCACGCATGCGCGCTGTTTAAAAATTGCTCTCCCTGCGAACGGAGAACCCAGAAGAGGTCGCACAACACACATGGTCGGACTTAGGCGGACGCCGAAGGAAAAAATTCTCAAAGAGGTGGTGGCGGCGTGGGCCCTACGCGGCGTTCTCGTTGCGCCAATCCCGAGCGCCAACGGCCGACCCGCCTCAGCTATCGCCCTGGCCGGCGCTCGGGTTAGGGGAACCTTTGACCCGAGCGCCGACGCCCACCTGCCTCGGCGTCGGTGCACACTCCACCCCGGTGGTGCCATTGTGAGAGGTAGCGCAACACCATCACGCCTTGGCTGGCCAGGTTTGTGAAGAAAGTTATTTTGAATCCGCATTTTGTGCAATGCTATAATATTCTCTGTTAAGATAAATGAGGCATAACGCTGAATGTTGAGCGGATCTAGCAACGCCGCCACAACGTTACATATGGTCCTTTGACAGCGATAAAAAAATATTTCTTTTACAATGCTGAGAGAAAAGGTTGCTCTCTGTGCTCTTGCAAATACACATCGTACTTGTTCAATCTAAACATTGCCATCTCGAGTCTTGATTCTACCAAATGTTTCTCAAACACGCTGCAGATTTTAACAGCGTTGCTGGGCTGCCACCGTAGCAGTCCCAGCCGTAGAATTTTAAAAAATGGGTCTGGTGGTCGTGGCCGTAAGTATGGGTGGTAATAATGGGTGGTCGTAACTCGCACCCGTCCTAAATGGGATGTTATCTGTAGAAGGCTCACAGGATTATAAGGCGCATGGTCAGCTTTTGAAAAAAAATGCTTTTTGGTGCGCATTTTACTGCGGAAAATACAGTAATTTAAATATAATCAGCCACTGTTTCTATTACAAAGGACTTTGAAAACATTATTTTTACTTTGAAGTGTTTATTACGGTGTACAATTTTGCAATATGCTGATGGTTTATGATTGCTTTTGTAGGCTTGCCCTAGAATTCATCACTTGCCATCGAGTGAAAATAATGGATATACGTGTAATTGAATCCATCCATCCATCCATCTTCTGCCGCTTATCCGGGGTCGGGTCGCGGGCGCAGCAGCTTCAGTAGGGAAGCCCAGACTTCCCTCTCCCCAGCCACTTCTTCTAGCTCGTCCTGGCGGATCCCGAGGCGTTTCCATGCCAGCTGGGAGACATAGTCTCTCCAGCGTGTTCTGGGTCGTCCCCGGGGTCTCCTGCCAGTGGGGCATGCTCGGAACACCTCACGAGGGAGGCGTCCCGGGGGCATCCTAATCAGATGCCCGAGCCACCTCATCTGGCTCCTCTCGATGTGGAGGAGAAGCGGCTCGACTTTGAGCCCCTCCCGGATGACCGAGCTTCTCACCTTATCTCTAAGGGAGAGCCCGGACACCCGACGGAGAAAGCTCATTTCGGCCGCTTGCATCCGGGATCTCGTTCTTTCGGACACAACCCATAGCTCGTGACCATAGATGAGGGTTGGGACGTAGATCGACCGGTAGATTGAGAGCTTTGCTTTTTGGCTCAGCTCCTGCTTCACCACGACAGATCTGTACAAAGTCCGCATCACGGCAGACGCCGCACCGATCCGCCTGTCGACCTCTCGCTCCCTTACACCCTCACTCATGAACAAGACACCCAGATACTTAAACTCCTCCACTTGAGGCAAAATCTCATCCCCGAGCCGGAGAGGGCACTCCACCCTTTTCCGACTGAGAACCATTGTCTCAGATTTGGAGGTGCTGATTCTCATCCCAGCCGCTTCCCATTCGGCTGCGAAACGCTCAAGCGAGAGTTGGAGAGCTCCACTTGAAGGCCCCAATAGTACAACATCCTCTGCAAAAAGCAGAGATGCTATACCAAAATGGAAACCTTCAACGCTTCGGCTGCGCCTAGAAATTCTGTCCATAAAGATTATGAACAGAATCGGTGACAAAGGGCAGCCTTGGCGGAGGCCAACCCTCACTGGAAATGATTCCGACTTACTGCCGGCAATGCGAACCAGACTCTGACATCGGTCATATAGGGACCGAACGGCCCGTATCAGCCGCTCCTGTACCCCATACTCCCGAAGTACCTTCCACAGAACTCCACGAGGGACACGGTCAAACGTTTTCTCCAAGTCCACAAAACACATGTAGAGTGGTTGGGCGAATTCCCATGCGCCCTCGAGGACCCTGCTAAGGGTGTAGAGCTGGTCCACTGTTCCGCGGCCGGGACGAAAACCACACTGTTCCTCCACAATCTGAGGCTCGACTTTCCGACGGACCGCTCCTCTAGGACCCCTGAATAGACCTTTCCAGGGAGGCTGAGGAGTGTGATCCCTCTGTAGTTGGAACACACCCTCCAGTCCCCCTTTTTAAAAAGGGGGACCACCACCCCGGTCTGCCAATCCAGAGGCACTCTCCCCGATGACCACGCAATGTTGCAGAGGCGCGTCAGCCAGGACAGCCCCACAACATCCAGAGCCTTTAGAAACTCCGGTCGGATCCCATCCACCCCCGGGGCCTTGCCACAGAGGAGCTTTTTAACCACCTCGGTGACTTCAGTCACAAGGATCGGAGGGCCCACCTCGGAGTCCCCAGACACTGCTTCCTCCAAGGAAGGCGTGTTGGTGGAGTTGAGGAGGTCTTCGAAGTACTCTGCCCACCGGTTCACGACGTCTCGAATCGAAGTCAGCAGCGCCCCACTCTCACTGTACACAGTGTTAGTGGTGCACTGCTTTCCCCTCCTGAGATGCCGGATGGTGGACCAGAATTTCCTCGAAGCGGTCCGGAAGTCAGTTTCCATGGCCTCACCGAACTCTTCCCATGCCCGTGTCTTTGCCTCGGCGACCACCGAGGCTGCATTCCGCTTGGCTAGTCGATACGTGTCAGCTGTCTCAGGAGTCCCACAGGCTATATAAGCCCGGTAGGACTCCTTCTTCAGCTTTACGGCATCCCTTACTACTGGTGTCCACCAGCGAGTTCGGGGATTGCCGCCACGACAGGCACCAAGCACCTTACGGCCGCAACTCTGATTTGCCGCCTCAGCAAGGGAGGTACGGAACATGGTCCATTCGGACTCAATGTCCCCCACCTCCCCCGGGACATGTGTATAGTTCTGCCGGAGGTGGGAGTTGAAACTCCTTCTGACAGGGGATTCTGCCAGACGTTCCCAACAAACCCTTACAACACGTTTGGGTCTTCCAGGTCGGACTGGCATCTTCCCCCACCAACGGAGCCTACTCACCACCAGGTGGTGATCAGTTGACAGCTCCGCCCCTCTCTTCACTCGAGTGTCCAAAACATGAGGCCGCAAATGCGATGATACAACTATAAAGTCAATCATCGAACTGCGACCAAGGGTGTCCTGGTGCCACGTGCACATATGGATACCCTTATGTTTGAATAAAGTGTTTGTTATAGACAATCCGTGTTGAGCACAGAAGTCCAATAACAAAACACCACTCCTGTTCTGATCGGGGGGGCCATTCCTCCCAATCACGCCCTTCCAGGTCCCACTGTCATTGCCCACATGAGCATTGAAATCGCCCAGCAGAACAAGGGAGTCCCCAGGGGGAGCGCTCTCCAGCACACCACCTAAGGTCTCCAAAAAGGATGGGTACACTGAACTGCTGTTTGGTGCATATGCACAGACAACAGTCAGAATCCGTCCCCCCACCTGAAGGCGGAGGGAAGCAACCCTTTCGTCTACTGGGGTGAATCCCAATGTACAGGCGGCGAGTCGGGGGGCAATAAGTATGTCGACACCTGCTCTACGCCTCTCACCGTGGGCAACTCCAGAGTGGAAGAGAGTCCAATCCCTCTCGAGAGGGCTGGTACCGGAACCAAGGCTGTGTGTGGAGGCAAGCCCAACTATATCTAGTCGGAACTTTTCAACCTCGTGCACCAGCTCAGGCTCCTTCCCTGTAAGAGAGGTGACATTCCACGTCCCCAAAGCTAGCTTCTGCAGTTGAGGGTCGGACCGCCAGGGTCCCCGCCTTTGGCTGCTGCCCAGCTCACATTGCACCCGACCCCTTTGGCCCCTCCCATGGGTGGTGAGCCCTTGAGAAGGGGGACCCACGTTTCCTCTTCGGGCTGAGCCCGACCAGGCCCCATGGGTGTAGGCCCGGCCACCAGGTGCTCGCCAACGAGCCCCATCTCCAGGCCTGGCTCCAGAGAGAGGCCCCGGTGACCCGCGTCCGGGCAAGCGAAAACCAAATCCATTTGTCTTTTTCATCATATGGGGTCTTCTGAGTCGTACTTTGTCTGGTCCCTCACCCAGGACCTGTTTGCCATGGGTGACACTACCAGGGGCATGAAGCCCCAGACAACCTAGCTCCTAGGATCATTGGGACACACAAACCCCTCCACCACGGTAAGGTGATGACTCATGGAGAGGGTAATTGAATGCATCAATCAAATATTCTATTCCAGGGGTGTCAAAGTCATTTTTTGCCGCGGGCCACATTGTAGTTATGGTTTCCTCTCGAGGGCCGTTATGAATTTGGGGAACCCATTAGAATGTTTAAATCCCTTCAAATATTACATATAGAGCACACAGCAAATTAATGAATAACTTGTTTTCAAATCTGAAGTCAAGAATAATGACTTTTATTATGGTTGACATCCAAAAATCTGAAATTTTGGCTCAGATTTTAGCAATCATCATGGAATTTAACAAGTTTGATTTGCTTTCGCGGGCTGAAAAAAATGATGTGGCGGGCCGGATTTGGCCCGCGGGCCTTGACTTTGACACCTGTGTTCTATTCTAAATGCATATTCTTCAAAACGTTGTATTTGGACATGCCTTCTGTAGTATTGCCACTGATGTTGATTCAATTGGCTCTGTTTGCTGTCTATATTTTAAATAGATTAATTAGCTGCTCCTTCTAAATTGTGGGCCAGTCTCATGGGGTAAAATGGAGGAAAGTAATCATCAAATAGCACTGCATTAGCCCTCAAACCACGCCGGCCCACCGGGCATCTGCCCGGTATGCCAGATGGCCAGACCAGCCCTGCTGGGCTTCGTTGTAGTTTGCCATGAAAATACATTGTCGTTTCCACAGTTAACTGGCATTTCAAACAGACAAATGTTGTCACTCCTAATTCCTCAGTGTTGCGAACTATTCCAACTCCATGTTCAATGTCATCAGATGTCTCTGTTCCACCAGTATGTAAGTGGTTGCCCTGTTGTACTTAAAACATCAGTATTTGTTGTTAAAATTCAAGGTTTGTCTGCTTAAGAACAAAATGTGTTTGCCTCCAATCATTATCCGGTCACTAGAAAGTTTTCAAGGAGACGTTCACCTTGTCCTCCAACTATGTACTGCATGTTCTCTACCCTGATGTGAGGATCAGCTTGACACAGAGGAGCACGTATATGCGTGTGTGGTGAGGGGTCGGCCGTTCATGCATATGACTTATGCCGAGGTAAAAGTGGCACATGTACGCATTAAAACGACTGTGACTGCCTTCAACTTTTTTTTTTAGCTTTCTACTTCTTTCCCCTCAGGCCTTTTAATTTCCACTGGTCCTGTGGCTTCCGTCCATCGCACAGACAGATGTGCCATAGGCGCTTTAAAGCGCCGTAATATATACATTATTCATATCACGCCACAAAAGGTGCTCATTAAACTTTACGCGGCCAGTGGAAGAGGCACCCGCAGATTGAAAGTAGTGCCCACATTACAAATGTCACTGTGGACTGACAGAAAAAAGGCAAGCAATGATTTGAAGATGGCTATGATTTAACTGCCGCCTCATTCACATTTGGTTTTGTCCTTTCTTGCGTTCTCACCTTGATTAATCTGTTGAATCCAGTTAATGTAACCGTGTGTTGACCAAAAACATTGTGAGCTGAAGGACACAGTAAAAAAATGTAATACAACAGAAAAGAGTAAACAAATTTGCTGTGGGTTACAGCATGCAAATAAACATGCCTGCATGGGTGAAGATGCTGCAACATTAACAGTCCCATATTTCTAGGTTCATAATGTGAATGCAGAATAATTTTGACATCAAATGCTTCTTAAATCAGCTTCTTTTACCCCCTAGAGTGTTTCTCACAGTCGAAACAAGCTTCTATGGGGTTCGCTCAGGAAGGAAAGACCTACTGCACACGCTTTGCCTTTGCTTTGGCCCCAGTCTCAGCAGACCATTTATCCCTTAATAATGCATCACTTAGCACCCCTTCCCCACTCCCCGCTCTTGTCTTCCCCATAAAAGGCTTTCGCTGGCAGGTACACCAAGCTTTTGGGACCAACAAAATTTTGACGCCAAGCTGACAAAAACAAGCACGCCGGGGAGACGGGCTGTCATTACAGTGGTGAGGCTCTTCTCGCCACGTGTTTGGCGCGTCTGCTCGCTACCCCCAAGGTCCTCTTGTGCTCATAAATATATAATTACGCCTGCCGCCCGCCATGATGATTTCTGTTTTCATCAGCTGTCAAAAATGACCTGAATTACCCAACACTGTTTGACCTAAATGCAGCTGTCATATATGTTAATCATAGTTTACATAACCACTTAGGCTGCACCCTCCATCGAATTTCAAGTTTACCGCATTGCACCTGTCACAAGATGGAAACTTATCAAACATGACTTGTTTCCCAGAGAGAAGATACCCGAACAGAAAAGCCTGCAAAGTTAATTATAGTGTTTGCTCAGTTACTTTAGAAATGTCGCCCTGTTATTCGACAATAAATCACACTGACTATACGAGAACGTTCCAACACTGAAATGCATCATTTCTAAATCATTAAAATGACAAATTATAACTGAACTACATTTTTTTCTACACATTTAACAAAATGTGATGAGTCCTCTATTTGGGTATAAATGAACAAATAAATAAACAGTAAAATTAATTCTATGATATGTTTTTTTTTTTAATAGATCTGAATAGATTAACTCATTTACTGCCAGACGTACACAAATGTGGCCACTCCAGTGCCAGGGTTTTTGTCATTGTCACTTGAATTCCAGGACCCATATAATATTGAGTTTCAGGACTACATAAATATTTAATACAACATTAGAAAACTTGGACTCTCTTCTTTCATCAGAAAAAAAAATGTTTTCGTAAATTACATGAGTCTGGAGTTATATGGGCTTGAAATGAGGGTGGCTGTCCAAAATACAGTGCAATATATACACATTGGTTGATATAGCACTTTAACATCAGCTGAAGCTGGAACAAAGCGCAAAAGGGAAATGCTCCCTCCTTGTGGAAAAGGACAAAATGCCAGAGCCATGGTCAGCCTTTTTTCGGCACCTAAGCATGACAAAATAAAATCTAATCAAATTTGGGAATGGCGCTCTACCTCATATTTTCAATTCCAGAATATATTGGTGAATGGCACTGAACAAGTTAAACATGTTTGAAGATGGAAGCTAAAAATCGGCATTTATGGTGTTTCATAACAATCCACATTGCCCTTTTTCCTCTTTGACCTCAATCATACGACTTCCACAATCCGAATATACAATAACTCCCGTAAACCACACAAAAACAAAAGTAATACACAGAAATCCATGAAACATGACGAGAACACACAGACACTCACAATGATCCAGCCAAGACTGCCAGAATTCAGCGAACAAAATACAAGCAAAGCGACGAGACAATGAGAAACACCAGGACAAGACACAACGGTGGAAGGGGGTGATTGGTTAAATCCAAGGGACCCGCATGACGACAAGTTGAGACGAAAAGGGCAGACGAAAGAAGAAAAACAATTGTAATTGAAACAAATAGATAACATAACATGACTGTGATTAATAATTAGGATATTGTCCACTGTCCATCCATTTTATTATCCACTTATTCTCACAAGGGTCACAGGTCATAATGGAGCCCATCCCAACTGTCTTTGGGCAATAGGTGAGGGACACCATGGACCAGTGGCCAGATAATCACAGGGAACACAGAAACAAACTAGCATCAGCGCTCACACCGAGGGACAATTTGGAGTGTTCATACAGCCTGCCATGCATGTTTTCGAAATTTGGGAGTAAACCGGAGTACCTGAAGAAAACTCAAGCAGGCATGTGGAGAAAAAACGATTTCCACACAGGTCCAAGAAGGGCTCAAAAGCATGGCCTCTGCACTGTGAGGTTGACACACTCACAATTCGACCACTGAACCGCCTTTTTGTAACGGAGACTCATCTGACCACATCAAACTAATTGATGTTAGTCCATCAGGGTCCTTTGGGTCCAGTATTTCTTGGCGTCATTGATACAAGTTTTCACTTTGCATGATTGAGTTTTAACTCCTAAATTCATGTGGCAAAATCCTGCACAGATTGATGCCGATTTTTAATGCAGTGCCACCTTAAGGACGGAAGGTCGAGGGTTTTGAATATAGTTTTTGGCCTTATGTACATGCAGTGAATATTTCAGATTTTCTTACTCTTGATGAACCATAAATGTTCAAATTCATTGTAGCTGCATGTTGAGAAATGTTCTATACATGTTGCATTTGCTCACAGTTGTTTACATAGCACCCTCTGTTACATTCCCAGAGTATTTTAAAATCAAGTGTGTTTGACATTTTGGTGTTTGAATTTGTGTAGTTCTTTTTCCCAAGAGTCATCTTCCAAGATGGTAACGTTGCTTAGGTTACTTTGGGAGTTGTAAGTACAATTTTACAACCTGCCTGAATGAATATTACTACTGACACTCCAGTCATGGAACGCTAGGGCCAGGACAAAACGATCTCGTGAGAGAATTCTGTGCAAAAAGTTAATCAGTGTACATGTGGCAAATTTTTGCATCCATCCACACATTTTCCAGACCTCTTCATACTAATTAGGGTCGCGGGGGATGCTGAAACCTATTCCAGCCGTCTTCGGGCACAAAGCAGGGGGACACCCTGAATTTGCGAGGTGGTGATGGCGGGTGTGGATCCCAAAAAGCAGGCAGGAGGGAGCAGGAGGTTGTTTGACAAATTGTATTAAAATAAAGGTCAGCAGGAACAAAATGTAAAACATCAAAATCATCTGAACAGAAAAAAGTACAAAGCATCAAAAGAAAACCAAGTGTAAACATCCGCCAAGGTTAAACAAACAAACAAACACATGCACAGCATACAATGCATGCGATTGCAGACAAAGCATGCAACAATGACCCGACACCGTGTCACTAATTGTAACGACCAGCACCTGCGAGGCAGCAGGCAGGGCTGACAGCGCTACCTGGTGGTCGCCAATCCGAACGTGGCAGTCCGCCAAGGCTCGGGACGACCAGCACCTGTGCAGGTGCAGGCGGGGCCGACAGCGCCACCAGTTGGTCGCCAACCAGATCATGACAGTGGCAAATTGTATTTATTTATTTTTATTTATGTATTTTATTTTTTTAACAACAACATTGTGTAAGAATCCAAATGGTCAATAATCAGCTACTTTTACAAAGTTTGTCAAAAAGTAATAAGTATTTTGTTAGCCTTTTGTGTTTTGTATGAAGAGCACGGACACTTTCCCGCAACCATTGCCAACCTATAAAGAAAATGCTGCGGTCATCGTATAAAGGGGTGGGGGTAGGATCTAACAATCATTTTCAATTTCAGCTTTTCTGAAAATGAATGTCTCAAAGCAGATCTATTTCCACGGCTCAAACATGGAGGCATTTGAAGGCATGAAAACTATTTGCGGTCTTTCATGTAACATTTAATTTCAGGGCTTTCAGTGGGCATGGCACACGAGAGTGGCAAATCCGAATTAACAGTTTTGTTTTTTATTAATTTGATGAGGATGTGAACAAGAAGCACAAATATAGTCACATGAAAAACAAATATTTTATTAATGTGACCAATAAGAGAAACAGACAATTGAATCCAGATTGTTAGAAAACTTTTTTTTCTCCTTTGCAGTATGGGGACAAGGCTAACGGCAACGTAATCTGACATTTCATCTCTTTTAATTAACCCTAATGTATCACAGTTTCCCACTAACAACAGTGCTTAACTTCCCATTATTGCACATGAGGTGCCTGTCTATTCAAGCTAATTGGAAAACTTCTTGTTCTTGCAACTGGAGAGCAACATTTATCTGTGACATGTGCTCAGTGTTGCTAAGTGATCACTTTGTACCTATTGCTCAAGTGCATTATGTTTACTCATCTACTGCAAGTGATTATAATTAGACACATCACTTTAGCGGCTTAGCGTGAGCGGGTTTTATTTATTTATTTTTGCAGTCAGAGCCTAAGCGCTGCCACAACAAGTCTGAACAAGGGCTTTTGCAATGTTATCTCATTAACGCTACTTATAGCAGATATCATCCTGTACATTGTGTGTGAGCCAACATGATGCCCCCTGAAGCACAGGCCTGATAAAGTGTTTCCACCAACAAGGGCTGGATTCAGCTCTGCCATCTTCTCTTTGCATGAACAGCGCCCGCAGTCGCCGTCTGCTCTCATCAAAGGGACAAATCTATCCAGGAGCAATCAGGTTGCCGAGCTCGTCGAAGCTGCTGACAACTTCAGACTCTTTGATCAGGAGAGACAGCATCCTCAAGCACGCCGGCTGCCTGGATGCCTTTGTCTGGGGCCAGGAAATAGGGGACGTGATAGCTCCCTCTCGGTGCTCTTCTTCTTTGCAGCTTCGCCTTTTGGCAGGCAAGATGAAAGCTTACCCCAATTATAAGTGAAAACACCCCCAATGAACTGAGCGACGCTTCTGGGGTGCCTTCAGCCACTGTCAACCCATACACAATATGTACTGCACGGCAAAAGCTGCTATTAAAGAGGCATACTATCAAACGTTCATTGGCACCTTAAAGGTGGAACGCCTCCCACCTCTAAAAATTCCACCAACATTTTCATGGAGAAGAAGCATTGAACGTTGTGAAAATTGAATACGGATTATTGACACTGAGGTAGCTGTCAGCAAGCCTGAAAGGATTAATTGTAGTTGTGTTGAACTTTTTTTGGAAACACTTTATCACATTCATGCGCACATACATACTATATATATATATATATATATATATATATATATATATATATATATATATATATATATATATATATATATATATATATATATATATACAGTAAAGTCTCGTTATATCGATATTCAAGGGAGTCCAAAAAAATATCGATATAACCGGGACTATCGATATATCCGATATCGATATAACGAGACTTTACTGTATATATATATATAAAATCCTCGTCTCACCCACCATGGGTGGTGTCTGTCCCCCATTTCAGCTCGGGTCCTCCAGGAAGCTTGAGGGTTCTGCGCAGTATCCATGCTGTTCCCAGCACTGCGCTTTTCTGGACCGAGATATTCGATGTTGTTCCCGGGATCTGTTGCAACCACTCGTCGAGTTTGGGGGTCACTGCCCCGAGTGCTCCGACCACCACAGGCACGACTGTCACCTTTACCTTCCAGGCTCTCTCCAGCTCCTCTCTGAGCCCTTGGTATTTCTCGATTTTCTCATGTTCCTTCTTTCTGATGTTTCCATCACTCGGGACCGCTACATCCACGACAACGGCTTTCTTTTCCCCTTTATCTATGACCACGATATATGGTTGGTTGGCCTTTACCATCTTGTCAGTCTGTATCTGGAAGTCCCACAGGATCTTTGCTCGGTCATTCTCCACCACCTTGGGAGGTGTTTCCCATTTTGACCTTGGGGTTTCCAGTCCATACTCCGCACAGATGTTTCGGTAGACTATGCCAGCCACCTGGTTATGGCGCTCCATTTCGGCTTTCCCTGCCAGCATCTTACACCCTGCAGTTATGTGTTGGATTGTCTCAGGTGCCTCTTTGCACAACCTACACCTTGGGTCTTGTCTGGTGTGGTATATCCCTGCCTCGATGGCTCTGGTGTTCAGGGCCTGCTCTTGGGCAGCCAGGATGAGTGCCTCTGTGCTGTCCTTTAGGCCAGCCCTCTCTAGCCACTGATAGGACTTCTTAAGATCAGCCACTTCTGCTATGGATGAGAAGGTTTCTTCAGCCGTCATCTGTACAATTTTGAAGGTTTCGGACGTTTTGCCTCCTATCCAAGAGGCTTCGTCAGCAAACTAAAGTCTGACTGGTCGTATCAGCCCTATTTATATATCCCTAATGTCCAGGCATGGCGGCACCGGACACAGCTATGATAGGTCCCTACTCTCAGGTTGGGGGGAGCAGAGAACCCCTCCCTGTGGCCCCACTGATTGTTCCTACATTCCTGACTAACGACTGGCCTATTTCCCGCACTCCCACCGGTATCATCTCATCAGCGTTACGAATGTTGCCTAACCTGTTTTGCCTAAGCAGGCTATTGTATGAACAATCCAAATTGAACCTCACCCCACCAGACCGGTTTAAAGACGGTTTTTGTTGTTTTATAAGAATCGCTTCTTTTACCCCCCTTTCAAACCATCTATGTTCTTTCGCTAAGATTTTAACCTCATTGTCGTCAAATGAGTGGTTGCTAGCTTGAAAGGATATATATATATATATATATATATATATATATATATATATATATATATATATATATATATATATATATATATATATTATATATATATATATATATATATCAGTGACGTGCGGTGAGGTTCATGGCTGGTGAGGCACTGACGTCATCATAGTCAGATTTACACTGCCTCACCTGCCTCCCCTGACTGCATGTCACTGGTATGTATGTATGTATGTATGTATGTATGTATGTATGTATGTATGTATGTATGTATGTATATATATACCAATTCAGGGTGTCCCCCGCCTCGTGCCCGAAGACAGCTGAGATAGGCTCCAGCAACCCCCGCGACCCTAATGAGGAAGCGGTACGGAAAATGAGATGAGATGATATATATATATATATATATATATATATATATATATATATATATATATATATATATATATATATATATATATATATATATATAAAGTAAATAAATAAAGTGGAAACTAATGGTGTGTTGTTTTAATATGGAGTAATGTTTTGCCTCACTTCCACTTTATGAGTATCATGTAGACGTGGTGTTGGTCCTCTTTGGCAAGAGATGACCATCTTCACTGACAGAGTCAAGACGACTGGGGATGGGTCGGGATGCAGTGGATGACCACAGTGTTCTGTATCTCACTCTGCTTGCGCTCCACAACACTTTGCTGGGCCCACCTTCATGCCCGTTGAACCAGTCTAGTGGTTTCCTCCATGTAATCTGCTGGGTCCAGGCTTTACATGCGTAGGTAGACAAGCCCTACAATAGCCCACTGTTTATGTGGCATGCTCACTTAGACAGGGAGACTCGTGGTGGCTGGTACGCCTAACCCCATCACAGATCAAACAGACCTGCCCAGTGCCGTGTAGATGTACCGATATACTGTAATACAGAAATAATCATACAGTTCCCAGACCCAGTTAGCCTACTCATCTCATCTCATTTTCCGTACCGCTTATTCCTCATTAGGGTCGCGGTGGTTGCTGGAGCCTATCTCAGCTGTCTTCGGGCACGAGGCGGGAGACACCCTGAATTGGTTGCCAGCCAATCGCAGGGCACACAAAGACATACAACAGTCACTCTCACACTCACACCTAGGGACAATTTGGAGTTGTCAATCTGCCTGCCATGCATGTTTTTGGAGTGTGGGAGGAAACCGGAGGACCCGGAGAAAACCCACGCGGGTCCGGGGAGAACATGCAAACTCCACACAGGGAGGCCGGACCAGGACGCGAACCGGCGACCTCTGCACTGTGAAGCCGGTGTGCTAACCACTCGGCTACCGGGCCGCCCTGTCAATGTATATATAAAATATATTTAATTCAAGGTGGTATCATGACAGTTTTGCAAAAATGTTCTCTTGTTAGGGACTTTAAGAGGAATCTGAGAGCTTCCTGATACAGCAACATTGTCGTATTCATCATACACTTACCGTGCCGGTACAATTGATGTGGGTCTGGCAAAAAAAAAAAAACAAAATAATAATAATAATAATAATAATAATAATAATAATAATAATAATAATAATAATGAATGTTCTTAATTCTATCGGAAATGCAGAATTGATAGAGACTAATTAGTCATCGCAAATTAAAGCAAATATTGGAACATGGAGTCCGCTCCTTGTCTTCATCCCAGCACTGACTCTGTTGATTCAAGATTAAAAGAAGATCAGATGAGAGAAGCATAGCTGCAACCATTACAACAGATTCAAATCTGGTGTGGAGACAATTGTTGACAAAAATCAGGTCAAGATGATCACATCACTTGTTGCTGTGGTGCACAAAAAATATCTTTCAATGGGGCGAGTTTTAAAATCATATTAATAAAATGTATTATCAAATGCATACATATACTAAATCAATCACATCTCTTTCAACATTTTCTTCAAATTCCAAATCCAATCTCAGTGAGGTAGATGAAAAGAGAAGGCGCAATTACCAACAGAGTACACTCAGAGATCAAGTTCACTTCAAAGAGGGGTCCCAAGCTTCGCACATAGCCCCGAGTAGCAGCCTTCTGAGAGTAGGTAAACATGAGCACATCACAACGCTGTTAATAGCAGCCACATCTGAAGAGGTCTCCACCTTGTGCCTCCCTGCCTGCCTCTTAGATTCTCTGTCAAGCTCTCGTTGGAAGAAACAAACTCAGATACTTGATGTGCGCGCATATGTGCGTTCGTGCAGGGCTCCATGCTGGAACGCTCCACGCTTACAGCAAGGAAAACCAGCAGCTGCAACACAGTCTTGAGTTGTGTGTGGCGCAAATCTCAAGTATGTTACTCCTTAGGGAGAAGGAAACAAATCATTGTTCAATTTATTCATTGCATTCATATAAACGCTACACATGGACGATTGGCGTCTGAGAATAGAGGCTGTTAAGAGTGATGCTGTACCCAAGAGAAGTTGAGGGATGCCAATTCCTTGTTTCAGAGCAAACAATGACCTCTGCATCCCAATCTCCCAGTTCAAGATTACCGTGGCACTTTGACATTCACTGCAATACAATACGTCTTGACTTATACTTATAGTACAACCTACTAACTAACTAACTAACTAACTAACTAACTAACTAATCACAGAACCAAGGAACCAATGCACAAATGAACCAAATAACCAACTAACCACATACCTAGCCATCTAATTACCTAATTGACTGACTAACTAACTAACTGACCAAACAACCAACAGCCAACTAACTACAGTAAAGTCTCGTTATATCGATATCGGTTATATCGATAGTACTGCTTATTACAATACTATTTCTATGAACACAAGGAGAAAATTCATATGCCGCAGGATCGGATATATCGATAGTCCGGTTATATCGATATTTTTTCCGACTCCCGAGAATATCGATATAACGAAACTTTACTGTAAATAATTTTAATAAATAAATAAATAAATAAATAAATACATACATACATACATACATACATACATACATACATACATACATACATACATACATACATACATACATACATAGACTGACTAACTAACTGAACCAAATGAACAAACTAATTGACTAATTTAAGGTAACTAACAAGATAAATAAATACATTAATTAATAACTGAACAGAAAATACATACATAAATAAAGAAATAAATACATATGTAAATAAATAAATACATAAATACAGTGAGACCTCAACTTACGAACTTAATTGGTTCCCAGACAGAGTTTGTAAGGCGAAAAGTGTGTATCTCAAAAAGATATTTCCCATAGGAAACCATTAATATTATATTATTTGTTATTTAGTTTTTAGTTTTTTTTTGTTCTTTTGACTTCAAGACGGCGCCCCGAGAGTGGCTGCCTTTCCAGCAGCTCATGTATTTTGTTTTTCTACTTTCATTCCTTTCATCACTTTGCTGCTGTGAAATGTAAATTTCTCCACTGTGAGACTAATAAAGGCAGATCCAATCCAATCCAATCCAATCCAATTAAAATGGGAATAATCCGTTCCCGGGTTTCCATAAAATATACTTTTCAACTAAATGAGCCTTAAAACTACATACAACATACCTTATTCTATGTATAATAAATGTGCTATTGTATTGTAATGAAAGAAATACACTGCATTGTATCATAAAGTCACTTTATTTATATTTGTGATGGTCATTTATGGCTTGATGGAATGGCGCTGGAGGTCGAAGGTCAAAGGGAATTGCTGTTTGGAAAGAGAGGAACATTACATGACGACTGTAATTAAAGAAATAAAGTGTGCTGTAAAATAAAGTTTTATTGACCTTTTTGATGGTCGTTGATGGCTTATGGAAGGAGAGTCACCTTCCATAAGGACTGTTGGTAACTAAACCTCTGGTGCTGTTCGGTCGTGTGCTTCCGCCGAAGATCACTCCGCCAGCCGTGGTGGGTGTGTATTATGAAAATAGTGCTTATTATAAGGTTTAATTTTCATAAATTTGACGTTTGTAAGACGAAAAGTTTGTAAGTTGAGGTGTTTGTAAGTTGAGGTCTCACTGTACATACATTTTAAACATGTGGCCAAAAAGTTCAAAATGTGTTTTATTGAACCATGACACATTTTGCAACATGCAAGATTCCAGGTATGTCATTGCAAAATGTTGAAAGTAATGGTCAACTATTTGGCTATGATTCTAAAATTTGGTTTTACACAAATGAAGCAGCAGTTGTTAAAACCACGTTTGACCACGGTACTTAACTTTGATTTTTTTTAATAGTTTTGTGAAAGAGAAATTATATACGATGTATAACTCTACTTTTTTATAAAAAAATGACTTCTAAGTGTGACCACGCTAGGACTTCATTGAAGTACATAGCAATGGGAAAAGTCCACAGTGTGCAAATATAAGTAGTTTATCATGCTGAAAAGGCCAGCTTGTTCCCATTCGCAGCCTTGAAGTGAAGATAACAGACTCTGAGAAAGAAGAAATGAAGATACCAACCCCAGGACGGCCAGCCCATGATGTGTAGGTGGTATCGCCCACCGTAAGCGTGACGGCTCCAATTACATTGTGTATGTGGCCCCAACTCTTTAAAAGTTCATGTAAAAGGACACTCCCGAGGACAATAAAGATGGGAACCCAGGAAAGTTTTTTTTTAGATTTCCTCTGAGATTGTCATGGATTACAATCGCTCACTCTCCTTGTCCAAAATTAATGACTACCTTTCTTGACTCCTAATCTCTCTTGTTTTTTAAGGTTTGTTTTAAGGGTGTCACTGGCTGATAGAACTAGCAGGATGACAAATCTTTGTAGATTGATTGAGTAGGATCTTGAAATTATCCAAGTTCAACCTTTTTAATTCATCAATTATTTTTTTTTTTTTTTTTTTATCGTACAAAAATATAAAATAAAGAAATAAAGACAGTTTTACAGCCAAAGTAATGGTGATTTTGGATTGAATACTCTATTACAATTGGAAATGGGTTCTGATAAACCTAGTCCTTACAGTTTATGCTAGAAAACACTCAGATGTAAAGAATTACCGGTATTTTATCGCAGTTTGGAGCCAGCTTCTGGATTTTCATTCTTTATTTTTTTAACATCTTAGCTCCTCTCTGACCATTTTAAAACTCACTGTACCAACTCTTGTGCATGAAAAGCACATGTGCTTTTCATGCACAAGCTGCAGAGAGTAGTTTTTTTTTTCATCACTGGATACAGTAAATATGGTAAGGATACCAGCAGTTCCCTGGAGTTATCCTGAGCCTGACGCATAAACAGGATTAAACTGCATTGTAAGGAGTGAGCAGCCATCATTTCAAAGGCCTGACATCTTACTTACAACAGGGGTCGGGAACCTTTTTGACTAAGAGAGCCATAAAAGTAAAATATTTAGAAATGTTTTTCAGCGAGAGCCACACGCACGCGCGCGTGCACATACAAACGCTCGCGTGCGCGCGCACACACACGCACACGCGCGGCCACTTTCCAACAAAATATCAGAATGTATTATTTAAAATAACTTTGTGATAGCACTCACCGTTAACATGGATGGTTTTCCGTTCCTCGTGTTTGGTAAAAATCCAGGAAAACGATCGGAATGAAATTCAATTTGCCGGTCCAGAGGCGAAGTTACTGCTAGCTAGCCTGCACACGGCTCATAAGCTTCCACACTTGCTATCTGCAATCTACTACGTTAACATGGGGCTTGTTAAAATGTCACCGACATTCGACTGTTTCATCGATGGTATTGTTTCATTGCAAATTAGAATCAGAACATTTCTCTCCTCTAATGCTCCGGTGCTTTCACGCTGAAGTGCACTAGTTGGGCGTTTACCTGTTTCAACATGACGGCCACTATCATCCAATCAACATGGCGCTTTCGGCCATTCTAGGTCAGTGTCATCCAATCAAAATGGCGCTTTCCGCCAACTGCAGCCCCAACGGGAAATGAACGACGAAAAAAACGACAATATGTATTATAATATGTAATATTTATCGGCGAGCCATATGCAATCATCAAAAGAGCCATATATGGCTCGCGAGCCATAGGTTCCCGACCCCTGACTTACAATATTTACTTGCATGTGGGAGAAATCAGAATACATTATGTGGAGGCAGGCTGTTTCCGACCACATGGTCAGGGTTCAAGACTCCATGTCATAGGAGAGTTGTAGAAGTAGGTTTGAGCCGGACACAAGGGTTCCTAGGCACTGTGTGTGAGTGGGTGTGCGTGAGGGTTTTTCCGATGTCTGACCCTGGTTTCTAGCCTCCCCTGTGGGACATGATGTAAAAAAGGAAACTACCTTGAAAGAGAGAGAGAGATAATTTATTTTGTTTGGTTTATTCAAAGTTTTTGTGCAGTGAAGTTGTGGGTCAATTTTTACCCCTACCTATTATAATCAAATCTTCTCCTGACCAGTTTAGGTTTTTGCAAGTGATTAGTTGCAATTTTGAAAACATGGCACTGTCTGAATTATATGTATTTATTGTTTTTTTTTAATTGTGAAGGTTCCTTGGGTGTTTTGAAAGGCGCTTGTAAATTAATTGTGTTCTTATTATTGTTTTTGTATGGGACAATGGATCCTGTTTATAAGAAAGAACTTGAAATAATCCTGAGTACTCTCTGTTCCCGTAAATGGTTTTTACTGAATAGGGCCATTGTATTATTCTTTCAATTGTCATAAATACATCTTCAAATTGTGAAATTCCAAAACTGCAGAATAATCATACACATACATGCATACCGAATTTACATCCAAAAGGGTTCAGGTATCTCAAAATGGTATTAAACTAAAAAAAAAAACTCATAATTATGTTTTTTATTTTATGTTTATGTTTTTAATGTAAATAAACACATTTTAATAATTCTTTCACGAATCATAAATGGCCTCATAATACTCTTTGAAAAGCTCAGTAGACCCTCATTTTGTAGACAATTAGCCTGGCAACCATGTGTTTATGGAAAACAGCACGAGTGTTTTTAAAGCACAAAGATCACTTCCGCTTTGAATATGTTTTGAAACTTGTTTTTTTTTTTCTGTTTTGAAAATAAATTGAATCTGCTGAAAAGGGTGACATCTGTTGGCTATGACGTGGAGCTGCATGTGTGTGGATTTCAACCCCCCTACGACTCCCACCCCCACACCTCACCACAGCCCTTCTTCCTCCCGAGGCAGCAGGAGGGACACAAGGCACGGTGTTATTGCACTGAGGTTTGCAACAGTTCGAGCTGCTGTGCCTCCGCAGAAAACACTTAAAGAGACCCAAGGGGGCAAAACTGTGGAGTCGTGAACCGAGATGAAAAGATGCCTTTAGGCAAAGTTTGCAGCTGAAGCGGAATCACACCGAGTGCTTTTAGTGCGCCTTCTCTTCCGATGTCGTTACGAGAGCCAAAGCCTCCATGCCTGTGTGAAACTTAATTTCCCGCTATGTCCTTGGCTGTAAACTCTCACCCTGTTCCAAGGCAACCGAGAGTGACCCCCTCACTTCACAACACACACAAACACCACACACTTATATAGACAGATGTTGTTAATTTCAAATTCAGTGAGACTGGGCATCAAAACAAAATTAAAATTAGCATGGAGCGTACCACCACAAAATGTTAAAAACAGATGACAACTCGGTAAACCAAATGAGGTGCGGGGCAAACATTGTGATTGTGAAGAGTTGTCAAGTCAGGATGTTGAATTGCCGAGAAAGATAGTACATTGTGAAAAATGATCTTTTATACTTTTTTTTTGTTAGCGACTAAGGTTTATTGAGATCAGATATTAACATGTGCGAACAACAGTATTTAAACTGATGACAACAACTACCTTCATTTTTGTGGTGGTGTAACTAAACAGCCTAATTGATGCAGGTTTTATAACTTGATAGTCCGAAACGGCATTGGCTACGTCAGGGCCTGCAAGTCCTTTTCTGCTGGCCTAAAATATCTGAATCAAACACCAATTAATTATATTTTGTCCATAAATAATTTTTAAATAATTCCAAATGATCTTTCAGCTTCCTTTCGCTAATTTTGCCCAGTTGTGCTGCTTCCAGACGTGTGTGTTCATGTTTAAGCATTTAACCAATCACATTTCAGCTATCATTTGTCACCAGGGTCAGATATCTACTGGACGCCTTCATAATCAGTTCTGCGAGCTCTGGAGCATATAAATAAATGGCGATGAAACAGTTGCTTTAGAGTCCGGGTTGGCAAACCAAGAGGCTGGCAACAAGCCCAATTGGCTAGTCACTAGCCAATCAGAGTATCACTCGCCGTGAGTGATAAGCGCATACTGGCCAGAGATAGCGCATTGTATTGGCAGCGAGCTATGTGAACAAATACATTATTGTCTCTATTTAATAGCCGTTTTGTCAACCCACAAAGGCTGAAGGAGGAGAAGAAATGGATTTGGTTGGAAATTTATGTCAAAGTCATTTTCAAGACTGACTTTTCAAGAAAAAAAAAGACATCGCTGAGAAAGGTTGGTCGGTTGATTCCTGGCGTATGGTAGCCTCTAGTGGACTTGTAGTAAATCACACCACACATTTTCCAGTCTGGATTGATTCAGATGTAGCACTACTGAAGGTCTAGCGATGATATCCATGGCCTGCCACTATGAAACGGTATAATGTAAACATTTAGTCATTGGTTGTAGTTCTTTTTCTTCACACACAGGCACGCAAAGACACACACTTACAAGCCAGGGGCCCTGACCCGAAGGAATGTGCGCTCTCTGTGGAGACTGATTAGCTGGCCAGCACTTTAGCTCCTCCAACACAGAAATCTCATTGTGATAAAGCCCAGTCAATGTTTGCTGACGCACGTTATCTGCGCTCCCCTTGCTCTTGGGGCCTCCGGTCGGATCCAGCCGCCGCCGCCACCAGCACCGCTGAGGCCCCTTTTTACAACAATTTAGGGAACCATTTGTTTTCCAAGGAATTGTTTACTCAAGGGCCACCAAGCACAGGACAAGCAAAGGGCGAGGGACAGGCAAGGGAGCTGCCTGAAGTATAAACTGCATTAAGTGTTTTTATTGGTGACAAAGCTGTCTTTTTCGCCCGCAATTCCCTGGTCTTTGCCGTTTTTCTTTTGGAATTATTTATTATGGTCAAGAGCGATAAGAAGAAACAAGATCTGGTTGAGTCGATGGCTGTCTGTTTCTGCGACTGTGAGAAAGAGGGGCAACACTTGCATGCAGAAGAGGGGGGGTGCTGATAAAAGAGAATATTGCTCAAAGAGGATCAATAGTTGTTATTCAGACCTGCACGGGCCTATACATGGGCATCACTGACACTGTCCAAAGAGTCTGGCTGCGCTATTGATTTTAATTTATATTTAACTTAATGATGGATATGGGACGTGTCATGAGAGTGAGAGGCATTGCTCAGATAATTACCAACATATATTCATTAATTGGAAGACAGAAAGAGAAAGGACACTCAATATTCATTTGGGCTTGCAAAGACTTTGCAAATGTGCCATGTGACACGTGGATATGCGAGGAAAATGTCCATCACCTCATCACATCATGCAAATGTCTCCTCATGAACCTCAAAGTGGACACACATACAGTCTATCCAAAACCATCTTTTCCCATTTTTGTCTGTTTTTATTTTATTTCTGAATACACCGGAATCTATTTGACACACTTTGTCCTTTTGACATTGTCAAACCTGCACAATGTTTTTGGATTTTTTGTTTTGTTTTTTCTTCACGTTTCACTGATATTGTTACACAAGCAAATAACTCGTTCACTGACAGATGATGTGCAAAAATTTGTCCATTCCAGTGCCAGGGTTTTTGTCATTTTCACTCAAATTGCAGGACCCAGAGAATATTGAGTTTTAGGACTGTGTAAACATTCAATACAGCGTTAGAAACATTCTTCTTTCATTAGAAAAAAAAGTAGTTAATTCCTTAGTTATATGGTTCTGGAGTTATCTGAGCTTGAAATGGCAACGGCTGCACAAAATACAACACAAAGCATAAATATTGATTTATTTACAGTCAGTTCGGAAAGTATCGAGAACGCTTAACTTTTCACAAAATACCCCATGATGACAACTTGAAAGAAGTCTTGGTAAAATGTTTGGGTTTTTTTTAATGGCAGGGAATGAGTTAAGCATCGAAAAAAATACATTATTTTACTGTGGGTAGGACATCATTCGCAACTCAAAAAAGAAACTAGAGGGCTCGTCCTACATACGCCAGCATACATATATGATCAAATGGCTTGTAACCTGCTATAATGCGCTTGATTGAGTGCCCCTTTTTTTGAGTGCATCAAGCCAAACTGACCAAAGTGGCATGTGGCTTCTCTCAAGCGGGGCCCCTGTGGTGATCCTGTATCACAACACTAATTATCCAGCGGCACGCAAGCTACTGCAAGGCTCTGCCCTTTGAGAGAAGCAATCAAACAAGCTCACGGAAGGCTGAATAATTGCTCCGTGATCTGGATGCCTGTGCTTGACAAAACGTGTGCTAGCATTACAGTTTTACAGTTGGAAACAATTGCGGAAGAATAAGTGGGGGAAATAACGATCAATGAACATTGATCCCATTTTACAGTCTGATATTGCGAGTATTTCAGATAAAATTATCTGCCTGTCATTGTTCTTAAGCAATGTGAATGTTCTTATGGTCACGGAGGATAAACATTGGAGTCATGTTTTAAAGAATGAAAAATAAATAGGGGGTGGTTTAGTTGTAAGTGTGTCGGCCTCACAGCGCAGTTGCGACTCGGGCCGGCTCAGGCCTATCTGTGTGTAGTTTGCATGTTCTCCCCGTGCTTGTGTGGGTTTTCTCCGAGTACTTACGTTTTCTCCCGCATTTCAAGAACATGCATAGCAGGCTGATCGAACACTCTAAATTGTCCCTAGGTGTGAGTGTGTGTGGTGGTTTGTCTTGGAGTGCCACCCCCAACTCCACTGCCCCAGCCTACTGCACGAAGACAGCTGGGATAAGCTTCAGCACGCCCCACTACCCTTGTGAATATAAAGCACATTATAAAATAGATGGCTGGATGGATAATGAAGAAGCTTTTTTCACATATGAGAATTTTAAAATTGTGTACATTAGTGACACATACCTACATTTGAGAACAGTAATGGCATGTTTTGTGTCGAAACGTAGAGCTTCATTTAAGATAGCATTAAGTTGTTCTTTCAGACAAAACAAGTTGATCTTTACGACTATATTCAATTAACAGCGCGTCAATTATAGGATGAAGTTAGGCACTGCACTCAAGTTGATGTGTGGGTGAGTTTGATAACTTTTTTTTAACAAATAAGGTGTTTTTGGGCTTATTATTTACATAAAGCAGGTTTTCCATCCATCTATCCAATCCATCTGTCCATCATTTATCCAAACTGCATAATTAGAATCACCAAATAACCCCCATGTGTAGTTTGTTCAAGTAAATTCACCCAAAACTGTTGTATAAGTGTGAACTGATCAAACAGTTCAACCAAATGCTCATTGCAGAACCTCATTCCACATGAGAGCAACACATATTCATACGTTTTGAGACATCATAGTGGTGATGTCAAACCCTCGATGACAAAGCCTAGCCAAGCCAAGGTCTGGGTTAAGTTATGATGAAACGATGATGCACTCAGTGAAAGTATACAATAAAAGAGTTCTCCAATGAACCGTAAACCTGTCTAATGCATCAAAGTATCCGTAAACCTGTCTAATGCATCACAATCATATAATTTAATAAAGAACTATCTTATATGTTTGTTTAATACTGATGTCTAAGAATTTGTCACTCCCAAAATTCAATGACAGTAAGGGTTGCATGAAAACAAATGTTTTTCAGATGAAGTGACGTGTGGTGAGGTTCATGGCTGGTGAGGCACTGACGTCATCACAGTCAGATTTACAAACATATGAACTCTACAGAGTAGCTTATTCACCATTTGATTGGCAACAGTTAACATGTTTTGTTTAAAATGTCATGTCAGTATTCTTTATATAAACTGTAGCATAGAAAAAAAGAAAAAAAAAGTTATTATCGTGTTACCTTTACTTATAAATGAAGTCCATGCGCCACTCATTCTGAAGAAAGGCATCTATACCTTCTCTCTAGAAGCCTTCCTTATCTTTCTTCAATTTTAAAAGTCTCTGTATTTTTTTAGTTTAGATATGTAATCCTCCATTCTGAAAATAAGGCCAAGAAACACGAAAAAATGACTGGATGGTTGCACTTCACTTGCTAACTGTTTACTCTAGCTTGCTGTCACTAATTCTATTATTCTGCAGCCGAGGAGGCACAAGAAGAATCTCTGTAATCACCATTGCCCCCTGTCATAAGGCAGGAGAACTGTGTGCCTCACCTATGCACACAGTTTTGATAAACACAAAATAAACTAAACAATGTAGCAGTGTTTATAATGTAAAGTGACTCTGCATTATATACACCAGCTAAACTGTATAAATTTAGTTCATATTGCTATTAAAGTGTTTGAACACTTTAATAGGGATATGCAGAGGGACAGCAAAGCGGTCTCACTGCAGAGCAAGCCAGCACAGTTAGCATAGTCATTGCGCAATCCATGGTGAGGCTTGGCCGGCTGCTGCCTCTTCGCTCGTCTCTACTTAATATTTGAACTGTAAATGTGAAAATTTAGCGATTTTGAAAAAAATAATCCAAAAATGGTGAAGTTAAATGGAAAAGAACTGTAAATGTGAAAATTTAGCGATTTTGAAGAGATGAGCAATAACAACCCTGATTTTGGAGTTCCTTGGTCCCGCTGCAACGTCGTACACAGTAATGACCAATTATTTGGCCCGCTGCTGGCTCACTAAGCGGCGACAGATCAAAAAAAGGCTCAAAATGGCACATCTCCTCTTTTCATTTTTGGCAACCTACGAGTATTGTGTTAGATGCGACATACATGCAGTCAGGCAAGTGGGCAGTGTTATTTTCTTGAGAAAACAAATTCGACAGTCACTCAGGCATCAGAGACTAAGTGTAAAATGTAGTTGGGCACGGGGGAGAAATGGACTACTTTGAAGGAATAATCGATGAGAAGGTTTCTTCAGCCGTCATCTGTACAAAAGTGAAGGTTTTTTTAGTTCGCTGACGAAGTCTCTTGGATAGGAGGCGAAACGTCCGAAACCTTCACTTTTGTACAGATGACGGCTGAAGAAACCTTCTCATCGATGGACCACTCCTGTACGACTGAGAGCTTACACAGACGTATTGAAGGAATAATGCATTTCTCACCGATACAATTCTGTAACCTCTTAGCTGTAGTGTTACTGCTAAAAGGTCTTTTCTTTAGCTTCCAAGCATAACTCATTTCTAACGTAGCATTAGGCTTCAGTGGCACTTCCCGCGGTTTCATTTCAAGGCATTTAAGATATGTATCAGATATACTTTGCTGTAAAAACATCAGCGAGCGGAATATGATCCCCCCACCCCAAGACAAATCCCCACAGACACCGAATTTGGACACTCAGTGTGAAAAGCCCATTTGAAAATGACAGTAAATCATAAGACACCACAGGTAGCGGGGGTGTGGAGAACAGCACATTGGTCCAATTTTTTAAGCCCGGGCGACAACTTTACCCCCTTTCACATTTCAATCAACTTGTCCAATGGGAGTGAGGCAGCCTAAATGCCGCATCAGCTTTGAGGTTTGGCTGGTACAAGAGTATTAAGTTCCAAATTCTGTCCAGCTGCAGTATAGAGTAGCTCGCCTGCCTTTTTTCACCCAAAATGACAAAAAATTCCTTCCTTTTAATGCTGTGCACCCAACCTGATCTCGCTTCGCCCTTGTCAGTCTGCCCCAATTCCCCGTTTAAACAACAAGTGACTGAAAAGTGGCGTCGAAAATTGGTAGTGGTGGTTGGGGAGCAATGGAAAGGCAAGAAAAAAAGAGTGGAGGGCTTTGTGAGAGGGTGCGGGAGAGTTGCTGGGGCAGGTGCAAGCCGTTCACATACAAGGTGGTGATTGGGAGGCGTGGGGGGGTTGGCCTTGTGCGAAGAAAGAAGAACATATGTGCCTATTACTGAGAGCACACAAAAGACAAGAAGCAAAGGGTTGTGATAGAGGTGTGTGTGTGGAGACGTGGGCTGAGGTGGGGGCTAACCACGATCTCCAATATGAGCTAGGACTCACCGAACACCACAGGCTGAATTGCATGGCTCAATTTAAGGCTTTCAGTGCAGCTCTGCATTTGCATTTGAAAAAAAACACATTTGGCTGTCTGAATATATCAAAATCTGAGCGAGTGACTTCAAGGACAGGGAAGATGCACTTTGCAACTGGAGGGGCAATCAAGCCAGTGACGTGCGGTGAGGTTCATGGCTGGTGAGGCACTGACGTCATCATAGTCAGATTTACAAACATATGAACTCTACAGAGTAGTTTATTCGCCATTTGATTGGCAACAGTTAACGTATTTTGTTTAAAATTTCATGTCAGCATTTTTTATATATACAAACTGTAGCATAGAAAAAAATAATTAAAAAAAAGGTTTTATTGTGTTACCTTTAGTCCATGCGCCGCTCCTTCTGAAGAAAGGCATCGATAACTTCTTTGTAGAAGCCTTCCTTATCTTTCTTCAGTTTTAAAAGTCTCTCTGTCTCAACGGAGATCACTGCCAGTGAAGAAAGTCGTCCTTGATCAGTCCTGTTCCGACTGTATGTTTTCAGTGCTGAGAATGACAATCTCGTCTACTTCTCCAGCAACAAATGGGGCTGCACCGATCTCCTTTTTAATGTCATTTCTAATGACATCACCAACTGCTTCAATTATATCGTTTTGTATTCTGTTTCACAGGCTAGAAAATATAGTGGATGTCCCAAAATGACTCGCTAGTCTGTCATCTTTCTGAGCGAAAGCATGTAATAGTTCAACATAGTTGCCACGATGAGCAGAGCCCTTACTTTCATCATTTCCACGAAATGCCAGCTGTTGTTTGGCAAGGAAGCAGGTGGCATTGATGAGATCTTTTAAAATCTCCCGGTTCTCCTTTACCTTAGCATTGTGGATGCTGATGTTGAGTCTTCGCTCATTTTTGATGAGGCTCCGTTGTAAAATTTTCAGGTCACAATATCCCATTTGAGTCCAGACATTGTCACAAATTGAGAACAGAAGGCAGGAAAAGCAGAAAAGGCGGTTTCTTGCTGGACATCCACACAGCCAGCCTTTTCGTGTGTACCAGTCCGCCTGAAAAGAGCGATTATTGTGTCCCGTTGTCTGAAGCAAACCTTTTAGCTCCGGTGTTGGTCTTCCTTTAATTATTACCTCCTGCTTCGATTGAAAGTCCAGTTTAGAAAATTCTTTCAATTTAGATATGTAATCCTCCATTCTGAAAGTGAGGCCAAGCAACATGAAAAAATGACTGCAGGGTTGCACTTTACTTGCTAACTGTTTACTGTAGCTTTCTGTCTCTAATTCTATTATTCTGCAGACGTGGAGTAAGAAGTATCTCTGGAATCACAAGCGCCCCCTGCCTGTCATGAGGCGGGAGAACTGTGTGCCTCACCTACGCACAACGTTTTGATAAAAATAAAACAAAATAAACACTGGAGTACAGTGTTTATAATGTACAATGACTCTACATTATATACACCAGCTAAACTGTAGAAATTTAGTTCATATACTAAACGTGTTTGAACGCAGATATGCAGAAGGGCAGCAATGCGGTCTCACTGCAGAGCAAGCCAGCACAGTAAGCATAGTGATTGCGCAATCCATAGTCAGGATCAGCCGGCTGGTGCCTCACTGCTCGTCTCTACTTAGTATTTGAACGGTAAATGTGAAAATTCAGCGATTTAGAAAAAAATCCTAAAACGGTGAAGTTAAATGGACAAGAACTTTAAAGTACAAATCACTAAATACATATAACTGTTTAATTTATTTTTTCATTTGATATTTCCATGACAGCTTTCCATGATGACAGGTGAGGCACTGCCTCCCCTGCCTCCACTGACTGCACGTCACTGAATCAAGCAGTGTTCGAACATTTCTAGTGTTGCAAATTATGATTGATGACCTACCACTTACTACTAAAAGAAGAGAATATAATGCATGAGCAGACAGCCCAACTCAAAATATCTTTTTATATGTGATAAATTTACAGAGTGCCCCCCAACATTCCATACTTACCTTTACTTTTACATTTTAAAGTAATACATAAACAAAAAAAAGTCAGGGAGATTGGTGAATTTTGAGCACCGAACATTTAATATGAAATAGAAATTACAGGTTAATACATGTGCCGCTCAATTTTGAATTTAGAAGCTAACAGGTTGACTTTGTTTGCATGTTCTCCCTCATGCTTGCGTGGATGTCCTCCAGGTACTTGGCACATGCCAAAAACATGCATGTTAGCTTGAGAGAAACCTTTAAACTGGCCTGTGAGAGTGAGTGCCCGTTTATCTTCAGCAGACCTTCTCAAAGAGGGGCCGGGCCGTCTGACATTTCAACTGGGACCATTTTCATTATTGATTTATGTTTTTATTTGTTTATTTATTTATTGTAAAGTGTACTAGATTATGTGTAATTGCACATCCACAATAGAAGGGGGCAGGGACACTCTAATTGTCAGTCTCCACAATAAGTTTTTAATTCAGTGTTTATTTCTGTATTTATTTATTTCGAAATTTATTTATATATTTGTTTGTGTATTTGCTTTATTAATTAATTACCAGTTTATTTATTTATTTATTTATTTATTTATTTATTTATTTATTTATTTATTTGTGTGTGTGTTTTTTTTTTCCATAGAGCACAAAACTTGGCACAACCATGAAACTATTTATAACATTGCTATACAGACATCACCAATAAGCTGGAGGAAAACAATCCACGACTCCGACTTATTATGAGTCATGGATGAATTGCATCCATATTTTTTAAGAAAAGCACAAAGTCATAATTAAACAGGAAAAAAAATCATTGAATTCCTGCACACACAAAAAAAAATGATCAAAAGTCTGGGGGAAAGAACGCACGAGTCATTCATTTTACAGAAGATGAGGTGGGTAGGCTGTGTGTGTGCAGAAGCGACATCACACGTCCCACCTTGCAATATCCATGTAATTTGCTTGGCCTTCTTCAGCTACAGATCATTTTCTTCTTTGACCCACAGACCTTTTTGCCAAACATAAAAAAGGTTTCCTACTTACTTTCTTTGCGAACACCTGCTTTTATTGTTTCAAACATACCATATGTTATCACTTGCCATAAAACTACCTCGGTCGGTCTCGGATATTCTCTCCACACACTTTGCCATGGATTTATTAAAATTGATGGGACTCACACCAAAAGGCAATATAGATTTCTTCACTGAACTTTTAAGACATGTTTTTTTGGTGTTCTTGGAAGCAACACCCAGAGAAAATCCACTCAGGAACAAGTAGTAAAAGCACACAGGATGGCCAATTCCGAGTTTCAAAAGCCAAACCTTTCAAATGACGACACAGACATGCAAACCACTGTGCAACACGCCATCGCACTGAAACCTCAATACAAATTCTAAAGTTGTTTGTTCATAAGCATTTGCAAAATTGCAGCCCAGAGTTGTTTAAAACCTGTGAAACTGAAGTGGCCTGTAAGAGCAAAAGTTCACTACTAATAAAGAACATGTCGAGCATTGTTGAGAATTATGGTGTCCGGTGAGGCTTTTCCAGTGAACACAACTAGACTTTTCCAGGATCTTGTCAGGGATGCATGCAAACATCCGACAGAAAGGGAGGTCCATATGTATCGCTGCATCCAGTATTGGAGGCATGCCAAATGAATGTTCAGTTTGACTTCAATTGGAATAGCCGTATTTGAAAGTGTGTCAACCTGACTCAAAACATAGCTAATGGATGGTAAAAGCATGAAAAATAAAACACTCATTCTGGTGAGCGCCGCATCAAACTTGTATACCGGATGGCACCCCTCCTTACCCACACCCCTCACCCTGAACTGAGAACACTTGGGAGGTAGATGTATTACTTATTTAAATGCCACGAGGCATATATATGTTTGTTTAAGTATTCCAATTTATTCCAAGACAGTAAGTGCCTGGCTGGAGTGAATTATGGATGATAAATGAAGATGTTGAGTTATTAGTTATGACACCATCAGGTTCTGACTCTGTCAATATTTCTCCTTTCGGAGATGTTTTTTCTTGAAATAAAGGATGGCAAGTTGCATTGGCAACTTCATAAACAATGCATCAGGCTTTCAAAAAACTTCACCCAGTAGATTTCTTGTTCTTGAATAAATTGTAAGCATGAAGCAAAAACAGTGATATGTATCAGATCATTTACATCACACATAGTCTCAGAATAGTTGACAGAATACAATTTTTCATTAAAAAAGGTCAGTGCATTTTAATAATGACCTTCAAATTGTCTTCGATACAGTTTATTTTAATGACACTTTCCTTTATCTCAGTGAGCTCTCATCTGGACAACTTAAATGAAAAAAAAAATAAAAAAAACATTTAGAAGAAAAGTCCTCAAAATAACTGATTTTGTGTCTGAGATTCTTTGTCTGTCCATACTTAATGGCTTGTTTTTTATTTATTTTTGGGTGATACCTTTGAACATATGAGATCTATGGAAATGTGATTAAACACAATGCTCATTTCGTCACTTGTGCAACTGCTACTGGGATTTCTATGCCCATTAATATTTAACATGCTGATAAAGTCATGCATGGAGACCCTACTCTGTTCAAGACATACAGGATACGCTTTCTGAAGATCATTAAAACTTACAATCACTTACCATAAAATAAACACAGAACTCCAAATTGTTTTAATTTCAATATCACTGTAGATAGATCTTTGAAGAACATGACTTTATAGCTTCAAAAGTTGTGATCAGTGAGTTGGATCCGCCCTCTAACTGCTCCATAAGCACTCTCTCAGTTCTTCCCCAGCACATGCTTAATATGATCTCATTGCATTACCGGCACTCAGCGATGGAGCTGTGTCCACGGCTGATTTGTTTAATATCTAGTTGAGGGAACAGTATTGACTTTCTCTTCCTCCTCATCTGTTCACAAAATGAAAATATATCTCCCTACCCAGAAGCTCTGACCTAATACGCCTTTCTAATGTTTTTTTGGCATTGTCTGCGTGTATGGTGTGTGCGTGTGTGCGTGTGCGTGTGCGTGTGTGTGTGTGTGTGTGTGTGTGTGTGTGTGTGTGTGTGTGTGTGTCTGTGTGTGTGTGTGTGTGTGTGTGTGTGTGTGTGTGTGTGTGTGTGTGTGTGTGTGTGTGTGTGTGTGTGTGTGTGTGTGTGTGTGTGTGTGTGTGTGTGAGTGTGTGTGTTTAGGTACATTCAGGACTTCTATCGATATGAGGCGAGCTTAATCCTTTCACTCTGATGGCTTCAATGACAGTGGCACACCATCAGATAAGAGGTCACTGAACTGTAGCAGCCACATCTTCATTCAGAATAAATGGGGTGCGCCAGGAGTGCACCTAGCAGGGTTCCACGTTGCTATGGTTGTATGCATGATGTAATGCATTTTGGGTTGCAGCTGCCATCGCGGCCGTGCTAAAAACAGCAGATACTGTTGATATTACTTGTACAACTTGCACAATTTGTTTTAAGCAGCTGTGCACACAACAGTGCCCATCAGGGCCTGCAAGGCCTTCTCTGCTGGCCTAAAAATATCTGAAACACAGACTAATGAATTATATTTTTTTCCATTAATTATTTTTTACATAATTCCAAATTGTATTTCAGAATCCTTTCACTACTTTCCCCCAATTGCCTTGCTTCGAGACATGTGTTTTCGTATTTAAGCATTTAACCAATCACATTTCAGCCATCATTAGTTACCAGAGTCAGAAATCTAAAATATCAGAATCAAACACTAATTAATTATATTTTGTCCATAAATTATTTTTAAATAATTTAGTATTATCTTTCAGCTTCCTTTCACCAATTTCCCCCACTTGTGCTGCTTCCAGACGTGCGTTTTCGTATTTAAGCATTTAACCAATCACATTTCAGCTATCATTTGTCACCAGGGTCAGATATCTACTGGAGGCCTTCACAATCAGTTCTGCAGGCTCTGGAGCATAAAAAGCACTGCCAATTAAACAGTTGCTCTAAACAATCAGAATTCAAGTTGGCAACACAGGGCCTACTTGTAGCCGCTGGCAACGTTTTTCAAAATTTTTGATTGGGTAGTCACATGATTAGCTAGTCAGTTGCAAATCATAGTATCACTAGCCGTGAGTGATAAGCACATACTGGCCAGAGCTTGCACACTGGATCGGTCGCGAGCTGCTGAAGCAAATATATTGTGTTGATTTAATCACAGTTTTGTCAACCCATAATGGCTGAAGGAGGAGAAGAAATGAATGTGGTTGGATATTTACTGTTACAGACATTTTCAGGACGGACTTTTGAAGAGAAAATGGACATATTAAGAAAGGTCGGTCAGTTATTACCTGGCCAAGGGTACCCTCTAGTGGACTTGTATTAACTCACAGCACACTTTTTTCAGTCTGGATTAATTGTGACGGAGCACTACTAGTGATGAAATCCTATCAATGAAGGCCTAGCGATCAAAGTCACGGCCATGCAATGGTGCACAAGAAACAAAAAATACAAGGGAGGACTTCCATAAATGGGTATGTATACATGTACTCACTTTCCAAGAATAAGAAAAATGATAACTTACATCTTTATTTAAGCTTAATTGTTATTATTTATTTTTAAATACAATCATACTGCAAACTAAATGATTTTTGGTGGGCAAAAATACAATCTCACAAAGGCAATCTGCTCTTTTCGCTGGATTCCTTTGCTAAAACACATTTTAATTGATGACTCTGAATCATGTGCAATTTATTTTTTCTTTGTGTCTGAAGATATGCTGGTGTTTAAGACAAGGGGCCATTTAACTCCCATCCAAAGTTGTCTGGGATTGGCTTCCACTCTGCCATCCTCATTGGGGCGCTGGACAAAATACGTGGGTAAATGTCCTAAACATCTTTAATATTCTTTTTTTCTCACCCCCCTCCATTTTATAGCAGATTTCCCCTCTCTCGTTACTGCTTGCCTAACCTAAGCCGAATTAATGATTGGAATTGATGTCACATAGGTCGAAGGAAAACATGTAATTTGTCTGTTGATCGCACTTGCTGACACCGAATAATACTGGAAATACTGGAAAAAGATGAGCATTTAAAAATAAAATTGTCAGTGTAACTTAATTTTGTTTTATTTGGATTGGATTGGATTGGATTTGATTTGACTTTATTAGTCTCATTTCACAGCAGCAAAGTGATGAAAGGAATGAAAGTAGAAAAACAAAATACATGAGCTGCTGGAAAGGCAGCCACTCTCGCGGCGCCGTCTTGAAGTCAAAAGAAAAAAAAAACTAAATAACAAATAATATGACAGCACAAAGACAATATGACAACACAAAGACACAGAGAGTCATTCATTCTTAAGCACTTTCTGTACCCTATTTGTTACATGAAGCAGTTCGAGATGAAAGAGGAGAGGATCAAAGCGTCTTTCCACCAGTCGATCAGGGACATCATGGTGGAACGTGTACGTCGACTACAAGCTAAATGTTGAAAGCAAACACGCATCTGTAGCATCCATTGACGAAAAGAGATTGTCTCACATCTCCTCTCCCACATAAATTGGCAAATTGGCGTTTTCATGTTTATGTTTGTTAAAGTAATTATAAGTGCCTTGCATGCTGGGTCTGAGAGGACAGTAATTTCATCTGTGCTGTATGTCATGCATATTAGCATATTTGACAATAAAGCTGACTTTGACTTTGACTTTGACTTTGAAATCCGCTTTAATTCCAAGCCGCGACAGTTCCACATACGCATCGGTGCGCTGCGCTGACACTCCTTATCGTGGGCTCCTCAAGCCATGCATCCATCCAGCCACATACTGTCCAATAGCACCTTTCCGTTGAACAAAAGCGGGGCTGTTAACATGCTGCCCATTACAGGCGCAAAAAAAGCACAATGGCCCCATAGCTGTCCAGCAATGACAGTCGAATGGCACCAACATTCCTCCCATTAAAAAACAGTACTGGCATATTCATGCTGCCATATTTATGTGTTTGTTTAAATAATCTAAGACTAAATTCCTGATAATATCTCTGTATGGCAACTAGGCAGCCAGCTGTCTATTTGGACTGCTTGCCCCCAAAAATATTCTCATCTGCCCATCAACCTTGAAAGCATTATGCATCCGGCAGTCAGCCAGTCACTAAGACCCACAGCCAAATGTAAGTGTAGATGATTCCCTTTGCTTGGTTTAGCAGTCGGTTGAAAGCAGGCAGCAGTGCATGGAGAAAATTTGCTTTCAAACCATTTTGTATCCTCCATGGCTGTAGCTTTATGCTCTGCCTGCCTTCAAACCCCATAAGAGACACGACAACCAGAGACCACAGTCGACCGCGATTGAAGCACAGCTGAAAAATGCTAATGCCTGCTGATTTTGTTTTCATTCTGAACATTGCACGGCTGTGGCATATCATTTGATATTTGCATGCATTGAATCGTTCCGTACGAACTGTCACATGTGCTGCTGTCTACTGGCACCTCGGCGGGCAGCTCTCTTTCAACAATCATCTGGGGATGACACAGGCTAGATGTTTGTTTTGGATATCCCATCATAGATGTGTGCACCTTTTAGAGTAGATCTGTAAAAGTTTTATATCTCATTGAGGGTATATGCAACTCCTTTATTTCAGTTGCTATGGTAGTTTTAGGACTACAACCGTTACCATAACAACTCTCTCTATACCAAAACCAAGGAGCACTTTTCATTTAGCCTTTTTTTCCATTTGAATGCAATTATCATCTTGAACATGTTCGACAGCAAGGGAATAAAAATAATGAGGGCTATGCTCAGGATGGTGTGCAATGGCCACGCAGTGACATCTTTTGTTCTGGTAGCGGATTGGCAAGATAATGGCTAGAGCAGCAGCGATGAGTATCGCGGGGGGAGCATACCACACAGGTTATCGTTCTCGCCGTACAGTATAATCACAAAGTGCAGAAAGATGGAAAGCAGAGCAACCGTATCTGCTTGGAGATCAAGGTCAAAACAACTCAAAAGGAAGGGGGAAATGCAGCCGGAAAAAAAAAAAGAAAAGCCAATGAAAAAAAAAAAAAGAACAACACTCACAGTTGCCTGAAACATATTGATCTAGCGCCTCTCTGTCTACCTTCAAAATCATTTTTCCGACAGACTCCGCGAGAAATATGTTATTTTTTGTCATAGGCACCACAATGGATGACTGTTAAGAATACAGTGCACTCATAGAGGGAGGAAAAGGGAAATGCGTTGAGTATTACACACTATATTTGAATAAAAAATAAAAACAATTCAGAAGCCCTGGCTCCACTCAGTGCTGAAAAACTTCCCCATTAGCATCGGTCATCAGTCACATATGTAAGTGCATAGCAATTAAGCGATCGGAAACATTTCAAAACACAAATAAGGGACTGAAACATGTTTCCCTAACTGCGGAATTGCTATAATTAGGTTCATGTGTATCCATAAATGCTACATGTCCAATCTGGACTCAGGCCAACCGTTAAAAATGCATCGCTGCTTCATCCACAGATTCACTCAGCAGAAACCTTCCTCAGACAGATCAATAGTATCCACTGTATCCATTGTATCCTCGGAGGCATCGCGATGAGTTCAATCCCAACCGAGTGGCCTTTGCAACAAAGGAATAACTCCCGTTCTCATCCCTTTGATTCCTTGTCTTTAGAAGCCACCACATATTCCCATCAAAGCAAGTCTAACCATCCAATTGAAGTGCTTGATGTTAAGCAAAATTGTTCATGCTAATTCTTTAAGAGTCAAGATCAAAGTAAATGAGGCAAAGCTTTAGTTGTCGGTTCATCAAGTATTTCATTGGAATTCTCTGCAATAAATGTCTATGGCGTAGAGCAGACGGTGACGGGCAGTTACCGTTTCCAAAGTGGATGGATGTTTTCAGCTATTGCCTTTCCCACCCCACCACCATCAACACCCACCCCTCGAGCACCTTAACAATTATATATTTTCCCCAAGTGTGCTTGTTGTTGTCTCTGACCTGATGATGCAGCATGTTGTTGACACTTTGTCACTCCAATGTTCTCCACGTCTTCTACTTTGGACCCTCCACAAATTCTCATTTTCTCATCCAGGCAGGAGCTACAAGGTCCCGACCCCACTTCCGTATTGAGGTATCTTCCAAGTGTGATGCACGCACACCTCCCACCCTTTTCTCAGGATTATTGTAATACTCAATGCAATTGCTTTGATCTCGTAAGTATGTGGATCTTGTCGCTGAGGCGGAATTTGATGGAGCAATGACCCAGAAGGTGCCTGATGTCAAATGGATGGGCATATTCTTTTGTGCTGTTTTGTGCTTTTGTGAGGATTGAGACAAAAAAAATCACACTGATGCTGTTGTGGCAACAAAAATAAATAAATAATTGTGTCATTTAATATGCTCAAATCGGTTTGCCAAATTGTGTTCTCAATGTAGTCAGATTGCTTTCACTTGTCTCACGCGTGCTGTTCAGACTATTGGATAGGATTGGATTAGCCTTTATTAGTCTCACAGTGAAGACATTTACATTTCACAACAGCAAAGTTATGGAATGAAGAGGAAAGGAAAGGAAGAAGCAGGAAAACAAAATACAAGGGCTGCTGGAAAGGCAGCCACTCTCACGGCGCCATATTAAAGTCAAAAGAACAAAAAAAAAGAAAATAACAATATAATATGACAACACAAAGACAGTCATTATTTCTTAAAGGGCAACCAACGTCACTTTTTTGTTTTTTAACTGACATCAGAAAAACCTTTTATAGCATCTAAAATACCCAAAACACGCAGTATGATATTTTAGTCAAATGCAAAACACCAATAAAAATGACTTAAAATGTCCAAAATCTGCAAAAAATTGAGCTGCGAATTGGGCATTTTCAGAGTCCCGCCCCCAGTTCGTGATGTCACGCCAAGACGTCTTGCATTGCTGGAGAATAAAAACAATGGCTTCAGATTCGGGTAATATGCTTTCTTGTTACACATTATGAATATGATTCAAATAGTTCTGAAGAGGAAAGCATACATGTTTGCAATCGATTAAAGAAGTCCTTCCGTGTCATCTGGACTGCAATGTAACGTCCCACACAAGAGGCAGAAAAATGGCGACCAACTCCTGTGAGGAATTAATCAGCCCGTTTCCACGGGCTGATACATTCCTTGCATGGACCCAGGACTCCCTCTGCTGGCGGCTCTTGTATGTAACACAAAGGTTTAAAAAAAACAGTACAGCAAAATACATTGACGTGATGGAAAGATGCTACAATGCGTCTTTTTTACGTCAGGAGGCGGTCCTTTTCTGACGTCACGTGAGGACTCGTCACCAACTTAAAAACAAGACTTCCTGAATGTTCAGCGCGAGTCTTAAAACGTAAAATATAGCTATATGCGGTGGAATCTTATTAAAATACGCCCAGTAGAAGTCATTTAAAGCCATTTTACAAATTATGGACACAACTTGTCTGGAGACGTCGGTTGTCCTTTAAGCACTTCCTGCACCCTATTTTTGTATCTTCTTTTCCTTTCGGCTTTTCCCTTCAAGGGGTCGCCACAGCAAATAAGTGTCCTCCATCTTTAGAGGTTTGATCCGCATGTTTGTTTTGGCTAAGCTTTTACGTCAGGATGCCCTTCCTGACACAACCCTCTGTATTTATTGCTTGGGACCGGCACAAGAAGACATATGTCCCTTTGTGGCTACAGAACAAGCAACTCGCTCCGTAAAAGGCTTCCAAACACAAAATGGTAATCGGCACAGCAACATTTGAAAAAGCAAAAACTATACTCACCATTTGATGACAATGCTCTGATCTTTCCGTGAAATGGGCATCTCTTTCCTTACATTACAAACAGAACCAGTATGATAAATCGACCATTGCTATGTGTGGCTAAGGGTGTTTCTGTGGTGTCTAAGCAACGGTCCCAAGGAATAGAAGCGGTTGAAAAACTTTTGTTGATTTGGATTAACGAAAAGCAGCAAGCAGGGGGCCGTATGAGTTAGGGTATTATCGTCTAAAAAGCACGGCAACTTCACTCGGATATCATGAAGAGGCAACAACATCAACGACCATGACAAAGGTAACTAAAAGGCCTTTATTCTACATTAGTTAATTTATTTAATTACAATACAATAGCACATTTATTTTACATAAAATAAGATATATTTTGTGTAGTTTTAAGGTGTATTTAGTAGGAAATTATGTTTTATGGGAACCTGGGAACGCATTATACTCATTTTTAATGGTATCTTATGGGAAATAAATGTTGAGCAGACGATGAGCAGTTCTAAATGAAAGAAGAGTGGATCAACATTTCCTTTTCACCAGTGCATCCGAGACATCATGGTGAAATGTGAATGTCTGCTAAAAAGCTAAATGTTAAAAGCAAACACGAAGCTGTTGCATCCAATGCCGAAAGAGATTGTTTCACATCTCCTGTCCCACGTAAATCCGAATCACACAAAACACATCCATGTTTCTGGGAAGCAGGCATAGCTTGTGTGGCAGTTGCACTAAATTGACACAATTGAAATGAGGGGGTTCACTACATTTGTTGTGGGGGAAGGCTGTCTCATGCTGTTCCATGTAGTTGTGTTTGCTCACCCTTGTTTGAGCCCAGCCCCCTTCCTCCTTAAAAATAGAATGAAGGTGACAAAAATGTTGTCATTATTATTTCAGTAATTTATCGTGAGATGGTACATGAGATTGTATCTTCCAACACATTCAATGTACTGGTATTTACATGAAAAACACATTCATCCGAGTGAATTTATTTTCTACATTGGAAGAGTTTTTGACTTTGGTTTTTGGTGGGGAAATAGACAAACTATTTTTGTGTTCTTTCATTTGAGGTCACGGCACAAGTTGCTAACTTGCTAAACATAGCAGCCATGAAGCCGAGAGCATAATGTACCGTTGAATTGACAGGCGTTTTTTGTTAATTTATATTTGACAACAAGGTTGGGATTATACTGTCAGTCATATATCTTACTGGCAATTTTTATTGACAAATTGATTCTTCTCCAACATGTATATTCCCCTCGCCACACCCCATTTCACCTCCCTGTTGCCCTTTTAATGTTGTGATTGTGCAACAAGCTTTCACCCTATATGCCAGTGGCCTCATGAGGGCATATTTGTATTTTATCTGAGGTTTTGATTTTAATATCCTGCGATGCATTACAACCCATTTATTTTATTCTTTGGCATTTCAGGACTGCGGCAGCATTGTTCATGCAAATTTACTGGGAAGAGAATTTTCTAATTATTCAATGTCATCCTTCATGTATGCAACATAATTTTAGCTGAGCATCAATCAATTACAAAGCACTGGGATTTTAATGACCTTGAGTATATTGAGTGAGAAACAGCTAACAAATGAACAAACCAAATAAGTGTTTATGGCATTTGCCATCAATCTGTCAAAGTCAAAATGAGGGGTATGGAAAGTGGCATCGTACAGGACTTTTTATTATCTTCTGCCAGCTAATTTATCGACAGACGACTTAATTGATTTACTTATAGTACACTCAAAGTCCCCTCACCTGAAATGTTGCAGTGGATCAGAGACACTGCCCGGGATGAGCTTTCGCTTCTCATTAGCAACAGTAAGATGATCAGAAAGGCGAACCACTGTATTTGATTATGTTGCAGTTAGTGGAGATGTTTGAAGGGAAGATGATTATATGCTAGCATTCTGCTGTCTTTTAAGCTGTCATGCTTCTCGTCTGTATTTTCCATAGCCGCTGAGCCAGTGTCAATACAGCAGAAACAAGTCCAAATGACTCATGGCCAATGCCAGACTTCAAACAGGTCAGCTGACAACAGCATCAATAAATGGGTCACGCCAGGCAACAGGGAGCAGACAAGGTCGGCTATTTTGAGATCCCAACACCGAAAGTTCATGCCATTGACTGTCACCTGGGCTGGCATCTGTTAGGGCATTTCCACTGAGATTTAGATGCATCAATCAATAAGCCGCGACAATGTGGCTGAAACATGAAAAGACAGTGCCATTTTTTACTACAAAGACATGTTTTTTTTCCTACTCATCAGTGTGACACATTTTTTACAATCAGAGGGCAGGATGAACACCTTTTCCAAAATCCACTTCAGAAATTACTTCGGTTATGACATGTTCTTCCTCTGCTTGGATGAAAATATTTTTTTGAGACGGCAAAGTCGGCACAAGAAGGCCCCAGCTCATCTATGAAACTTATGAGTTTAAGCGAATGAGAAAATAGATGAATGGAGACGTTCAATTGTATGAAACAAATTAATAATAATAATCACCCAAGGACACTACAATTAAAATAACAAGAAACATCAGACCAATGAATTCACAAATTAAATGATAAATAATAAAATACCTAATTAAACTAAACTGTTAATACAATTGTAAATTACATTGGTCTTATGTCCATGCTGGATGTCCCTGCGATCGCTGACCACAGTGTGTACACTGCCTCGTCCTCAAATTCAGCAGGGAAAGTCACCCACAGCCCTGGAAGCCATATCTCACCCTGCAACAAAGGTATGTGAGTTCGTTCAAGGTTGCAAAACGTTACTCAAGACATTCGACACATATTCACTAACTGTTTTAATGATTGCACATATATATATATATATATATATATATATATATATATAAAAGGCCTTTATTCTATATATATATTTATACAATATATAGCACATATTTTATAAAATATATATATATATATTTATATTTATACAAATATATATATATATGTATATATATATATATATATATATATATATATATATATATATATATATATATATATATATATATATATATATATATATATATATATATACAGTAAAGTCTCGTTATATCGATATTCTTGGGAGTCGGAAAAAATATCGATATAACCGGACTATCGATATATCCGATCCTGCGGCATGTAAATTTTCTCCTTGCGTTCATAGAAATAGTATCATAATAAGCAGTACGTCTGTGTAAGCTCTCAGTCGTACAGGAGTGGTCCATCGATGAGAAGGTTTCTTCAGCCGTCATCTGTACAAAAGTGAAGGTTTCGGACGTTTCGCCTCCTATCCAAGAGGCTTTGTCAGCGAACTAAAGTCTGACTGGTCGTATCGGCCCCATTTATATATCCCTAATGTCCAGACATGGTGGCGCCGGACACAGCTATGATAGGTCCCCACTCTCAGGTGGGGGGGCGGGGGACCCCTCCCTGTGGCCCCACTGATTGTTCCTACATTCCTGACTAACGACTGGCCTATTACCCCCACTGCCCCCGGTATCACCTCATCAGCATAACGACCCTCATCAGCATTGCGAAAGTTGCCTAACCTGTTTTGCCTAAGCAGGCTGTTGTATGAACGATCCAAATTGAACCTCACCCCACCAGACCGGTTTAATGTAATAGGCCAGTCGTTAGTCAGGAATGTAGGAACAATCAGTGGGGCCACAGGGAGGGGTCCCCCGCCCCCCCCAACCTGAGAGTGGGGACCTATCATAGCTGTGTCCGGCGCCACCATGTCTGGACATTAGGGATATATAAATGGGGCCGATACGACCAGTCAGACTTTAGTTCGCTGACGAAGCCTCTTGGATAGGAGGCGAAACGTCCGAAACCTTCACTTTTGTACAGATGACGGCTGAAGAAACCTTCTCATCGATAATAAGCAGTACTATCGATATGACCAAGACTTTACTGTATATATGTTTTTGGGCAATAGATAATTGTGCGCCATTTGTTAGCTCAAAATATGAACATAGAAATATGTGACAAAGCAATGAACAATTCTAGTATTGATCTTTGAGGCTCAATATTCCCCATTGTTATGATCCACTCAGCTGTCATTAGTTTTTTTTTCCCTCTTTGCCCGTGTTGTTTCTTTGCTTCCATAGGTTGCACGGTAAGTGTGTGTGTGTGTGTGTGTGTGTGTGTGTGTGTGTGTGTGTGTGTGTGTGTGTGTGTGCGTGCGTGTGTGTGTGTGTGTGTGTGTGTGTGTGCGTGTGCGTGTGCGTGTGCGTGTGCGTGTGTGTGTGTGTGTGTGTGTGTGTGTGTGTGTGTGTGTCTGTGTAGAGCAAGGCACCGACCGAGAAGCTTTTGCATTCAGCTCCCACTCATAAGCGTGACGACCACACGAGAAAGACGCTTTATTTTCACCGTTTGTAATGCTGTGTGGTATCTCCCTCCCACATTGTTTACTATTTTTCATTGGGTGTTTGTTTTTGCTCTTGTTTTTCCCCCCAAAGTTGTCTTGTTTTCTTGTCGTACCTCCTTGCAATCCTCCTTCACATTTTGTTGTGGTTTGTTTCAACTTTGTTTTTGACTGTGCTCTGTTGTGTCCGGAGGAATGAGAGGAGGAGAGTTGCTTTGTCAACGTGTTTATTGTGCCACCATCTTAGTCTACCTGCGGTCGTGACGTCACCGCTGCTTTACGACCTGTCGCAACATTCTGTAGCAGTGTGACATATGCTACATTTACCCCCCCTCCCTGAAGGAACCAAAAACACTTTGTAACAAGGGAAACCGGGTAGACTGCCGGTTTCCCTGCTTAGCCGTGTGGGTTATTCTGCCACGCGATAGGCTAAGCACTGGCTAGGGTCTGAATATTCAAAATATGTGATAATTGTCCAAATTACCAAAGGGCAAAGGCGAACGCGAGCTGACCGAGGCTCTGGCCCCACGGGCACGGCTGGTTCACGACGCTCTTCGAGGCGTCCCATTGGTGTTCTCTGATGTGTGACAGGACGTCAGTAGTCTTTGCTTGAGAAGTCGTTCGAGGGGGTCGGTGCCGCCACTCTCCTTAGGCGGCTGGCATGCCAACGCGACCCGTCAGCCAGACAGAAGGTGGTCGGTCCGCTTTGGGCGGTAATCTGGACTGGTGCTGTCCAGAATGAGTCCAATTTGTGAGAGCAGCACGGCCGGCGAATGCGGACCCAGTCCGACACAGTAAGTGTGGGTTGCTTCGTCCGGCGCTTCTCGTTGGGCCCTCTGCTGGCTGAGGAAGAGTAGGGCAGGCCGTCTGCTTGGTTGGAGCTTTCTCCACCCCCGTTGGCCTGGGGGTGAATTGTGGCACCCGCATTGTCAGAGATGGAAAAGCCGAGTGCACAAAACAAGTCCAAGCCCAAGAGGTTGGCGCCATGACGGGATATTTGGAAGGTGAAGGGGGGGAGAGTCCTCGAGCCATAGCGCACTGTGAAGGTGGCAGTGCCCACCATACCAATCTTAGTTTGGCCATAGCCAAACAAGTCCTCAGCGTTGGCCTCGATCTGGAGATGAGGAAATAGCCGTCGAACTGCGGACACGTTCAACAGTGACCTGGAGGCTGCCGTGTCGAGCAGGAGTGGTAAGCTCACTCCATCCAGTTCCACTGTGCACCACTTGAATGGCTTGGCGCGCGAGCCCACGCAGTGGATGGTGGTTCGCCTCGGCTGGTCTGGTGAGCGGCGTGGCGGGTATGTTGACGTGGGAGCAGAGCGGCACATCCTGGCGAAGTGGTTCCTCCTTCCGCAGTGCTGGCATCTCTGTCCAATGGCTTTGCAAGTTGGCGCGCGTGTGGGGTGCCAGGCAGACCCACAGTTGGCACAAGGTCTGTGTGTGTTGGCCCGTTGATGTCTGATGACATTTATCTCGGTACGGTCGTAAGTGAAGGTGGGAGCAGAGCGGCACATCCTTGCGAAATGATTCATCTTCCCGCAGCGTCGGCATCGTTGTCCGGTGGCTCTGCAAGTGGGCGCACGTGTGGGGTATGAGGCTGACCCACAGTTGGCACAAGGCGTGCGTGCATCGGCCCCTTGACGTCTGGCCACATTTATCTCTGCACCGTCGTATGTAGAGGTGGAGTCGTAGGTGGCGGTGGCTTCTGGGAGTGGCGAGGTTGGAGCAACAATCTGTGCCAATGCGGGAGAGTGTGAAGGTGTGGGTGGGTTCACATGCCGAGCCGTTAGTTGTGCTGCGTTCCCCAATTGAACGCCATCTCCACACCCTTCGATAGTGGGAGGTCGCAGGGGACAATAACAGTTTCTCCCGTAGTTTGGGATCAATCGTGTGCTCGGCGAGTTGATCCCTAATCATTTCCTCCTCCAAGCGGCCGAATTTACAGAGGCCCGATAAACACCGCAAGTCGGCAACGTAGTGGTGTACCGACTCGCCTGTTCGTTGCCGTCGTTGACGGAAGGCAATCCGCCGGACAATCACGCCCTGAGGTGGGGCGAAATGTCGGGCCAATAAAGTGACACAATCCCCGTATGTCTTCGCGGGTCCAAGAGAGCGAAAAATGCGCTGCCCCTCACTACCTAAACTGTGTATTAGCATAGCCGTTCGGCGTGCTTCGCTTGCCTCGTTTAGTCCGGTCGCCGTCAGATACGTCGTAAACGAGTCATACCAGCGGGACCACGGGACTGGTGGCTCACCGGGGAGCGCGAGAAACGAGGGGAGGGGAGCTGTGTAGAAGTCCATCTTCGTCGCCAATGTTGTGTCCGCAGGAATGAGAGGAGGAGAGTTGCTTTGTCAACGTGTTTATTGTGCCACCATCTTAGTCTACCTGCGGTCGTGACGTCACCGCTGCTTTACGACCTGTCGCAACATTCTGTAGCAGTGTGACATATGCTACATGCTCCATTCTAGTGTTTTTAGCAATTCTTACCCATTTCTTTTGTACTTTGTACACTAACATTTTTCTTTATTACTCATCAGCAGCACTTTTTATTTTTCGTTCCATGTTCACAAGAATCCCCCCCACTCGCTTGAGCAGCATTTGATTTGATGTGTTCATATTTCTACTTGATGTGAACATGCTATATCTACTCATGAATGACCTTTAAAATGAGCTTCATTTGTATTTGAAAAAAAGACTGTTACGACAATCTGAGTCTGCTTCAGGGTTTAACTTATCCCATTTTATTACCTGCACTATTTAAAATGATATTGTCTCATGATGCTGTTTACATATATTGAATTCACTTTTGAAAAATTTCCATGAAACCCAATTTTAGTAAGAAATAGACTAGAAACAGTCCTTAAAGATGGTTTCAGTTCCATTTTTTAAAATATTTGTTTGTGTTGGCATTGCTGTTTGAGTGTTTCTTCCTGTCTACATTCATTTGTAGTTTTCTTTGGTAAAGTAATTGCTTGCCAGCCTCGGCTGTCACGTCGCGTCAGTGTCTCATTCGCACTTCTATCGGTTTCACCATCACCAGTGGGAAAGGTCAGAGCGACAGAGTCAGCACTCTTACGATTAGTTCAGACAAGAGGGACTCAACAGGTTCTATATAGGACCCATTGTGACAAGCCAGATTGTCGGAGCCTACGATTTTTAAAAGTGGTGTCAGAAAAGACGATATTTGACATGTGTGCTGATTCTAATTTTGTGATCTGTAAGCATACTCATAAATCCAAAGTGATGCCATTGCGATGGATCATAATATTGGGCCAAATTTTAGATGACACATAGTAGTGATGACTCAAGATTGCGTTTTGTATTTTCAACGAGATGCAAGATCCACTGAAGACTTTCTATTCCCTGTATTTATAAAGGATCATGTGTGTGTATGTGTGCGCACATGCGTCTGCGTTTGCACATTTTTCTATCTGGTTTCAGTTAAAAGCCTAATTATGAACCAATAAACATCCTCCAAGCATTTCACAATTGTTTGTAACGTGTTTCAGTTATTCACAGGATATAATCATGAAAAGTATCTGGCGGGCAGGTTACATTCACAGAAGCAAAAAACTGTCCATAAATTGTTTGGTCAATACTGCGCTCAAATGTTCCATGGATGGAGGCGGGCAATAGAGGTTATACGGTTTACTTTTACAAACACACTACTAACCGAATGGCTGTGTTTCCTTTCCAAAACGTATTGGGTGGGGGGCGGGGGGGTAAGAAAACATAAATAAATAAATAAATAAATAAATAAATAAGGATGAACAAATATATTTGCCTCTGCCATTTACCTTTCTTTTTTTCTCCATGGACGTCAGGGTGCTTAGCTTATCAACTAACTATTAGCTACCTTAAATCAACATGCTCATTGCACTTGGTCCTCCAATGCCCGCTTCTTTTTTTCATCTCTTTTCTGCTCGGCAGGCCAGATATTGGAAACCCGCATTATCAGTCCTTCCCAGGATGCTGGTTGAAAAGTTGATTTGCCACGCCCGATTGAATGTGCTCATCCTTCATGGCAGCCAGCTGCCCCGGCAGACAGGAACCCAATGGCCCATCGACACAAAGTTGCCAAAGAATAAAAATATTTACAGAAGGAGGGAAGAGGTGGGGGTTTTGGGCCAGTGGGCAGTCATGGAGGTGCAGTGTTCGCCCAGATATCACCAATTTGGACAGCAAAGAGAGTGAACAAGAGAGGTGGGAGTCATTCCAGCATCTGCCTCATCCTTTTTTTTACGAGTGATATGTAGCCATTCACAGAATTTGTCAATGCAAAAAACTATCACCCTACCCATCTTAAATCCTATCACCCACACTTAGACAAACTACATCTTGTAGCAAAAATAGTTGAATGATTGGAGGTAGACGAGGGGAGCAAAAAGTGATGGAGTGCACTCATTAGAATAACTGTAACAAGCTTGTGCTAAAGGACAATAATTGTTTATTAGCAAGCCGGGACACCGTCACAGAGGCTGAGTGGCTTTCGGTGGCATAAAAAGACCCATTTGTGCTTTACCTTTTTAAATAGCAAAAGCTACAAAGGGAAGGTATGATGGGATGATGGTGGACCACGTGACTGATGAGGAAAGCATCGAGCTGTGGTTCCTGCTGGAGAAAAGAAGGAAGAATACACACAGTGGAAACCGTGGGGGCCAGAGGGATGGGCAGGAGGGAGTGGGGGGGGGGGTTTGACGGAGCACTAGATTGCTACCATCAGGGGTTTGTGGCAATTGTGAATGCAATTACTGCAGACCTGCTTGAAGACCCACTACTGAATTGAATCAACACTATGGTGGCAACTCAATCGGCTAAATTTGCCCCTCATTCGGGGGACAAAATGGGCAATTAGAGTCATGATAATGGCAGGTGTTCTTGCATAAAATGTCTGGGTAAATTGCATTAAATACAATAGAACTTCCAAGCATGAACACTTTTCACAATCCAGGATGTGGGTCCAGTTCTGAATGTCAAATCGCTTGCCCCCCCCCCCCCATCATAGGGAATAAATTAAACCAATTTTGTGATCAACTCAATGCAACTGGGTTGATCAATTATTCATGGAACACCGTTTTTCCCCGGTGTATAAGGCACACCCAAAGGAATTGTGTATTTTCAAGCTTTCTTTCATATATAAGGCACACCGTACTATAAGGCACACCTAAAATGGCTGAAAAACGTTTTCCAAATATAATATATAATATAATATATAGAAATGTTTTCAAAATATAAGGCACACTACATTATAAGTTGCTACAGTAGTACACTACTTCTACAGGGGGAAATGGAGTTGGTGGCTGCTGACAGCAGTTGCGAGACCTTTTGCGGCACAATATTACTTCCCATATGAGACGCACCTGCGTATAAGGCGCAGGGTCATCTTTTGAAGAAAATAAAGGCTTTTGGGGGCGCCTTATACACTGGAAAATATGGTAATCAAGACAATAGAATATACAAACCAAACTTAAAATCAACTCACATGCTGAGTAAAAAGCCAAAGTAACAGTTTTAAAATACAGGTAACATCCGAGGTACGACCGGGTTCCGTTCCGACAAAACGGTTGTAAATCGAAAAGCATTCAAAATGGCTGATGCAAGGATCACGTGATCATAACAAATGATGAGACGCTGGCATCTCCGAGACCAGTGTTTTTCAACCTTTTTCAAGCCAAGGCACATTTCCTCCGTTGAAATTATCTTGGGGCACACCCCCAGCTGAAAATGTGGGGGAAAAAGTATTAACTGTTAATGTATGCTTTTTTCACATTTTTATTATATTATTAATAATTAACAATATACCAGCCACAGCATACACAAAACACATAATGTGCAACACAATATGACTGTTATTAACAATATGTTATGACCTATTAAATAAAAAAAATGTATATATAACAATATGTTATATTGGTAATATAAGTTTTTTTTAAACGTTGAAGAATGATGTTATATTATAACATAGGATTTAACGAAACACAAAGAAAAAAGTATTTTATAATCTTTCATATTGATATTTACTCAGTGTGAAACCTGCGCCGGTTTGGACGAACAGAGAGCTGATATCCTGGCCGGGATGGATGAAAGACACACACGAAGCTCTTCCTCCACAGCTCTCAGTCTTTCTCTGTCTTTTGTTTTTACTGCAGTCAGGCTATAAAAGCTCACCTCACACAGATATGTTGTGGAAAATGGGAGCAATGTCAAAATAGCTTTGTTAGCCAGCATGGAGAACTCCTTGGCCACTGCCAACCAAAAACTGTCCAAAGGTAGATCAGCAAAGGTTAGCTTGAGGCCACGATCTTGTCTCATTCCAGTTAGTTCCTCCTGCTCATGTAAAGACACGTTTATTCCAACAGCTGATGCTGAGCTGAATGGGTCCCTAACCCAGCCAAGGTGCTTCGTGGAGGCTGAAGAGAAATAAAATGTAATCTTCTCCTCAAGAGCTTTCAGATGTTTCACTATTAACTCACACAGTGCAGTAGTATTGACATCTTGCCATTTATTGGTGAGTGGGAACATTTCAAGATGTTGCTGCCAGAGGTGCACCTTTGAACAAAAAACATTTGTTTTATCTGAAATATTATCTGAAATCTTTATTTTATCCAAATGATGATGTCATCATTCCTTTGACTAAGGAATTAATTGTTGCCGCAAATTATCACTTATGTCTGGAAATTTTCAAAAAGGAGCAGTTTAACTAATTCTGTGATGTGCACATATTCTTGGTGTAGAAAAATGAAAATACACTAAAGGAGAAAAGTACAGTATGTGTATATGATCGAAACTGCCTGATTTTGCGTATACAGCTGTACTGTGTTTTGTCAAGCGACCTGCGTTACACAACAATCAATGATGCATGTTTATTTATTTTAATTTAATTTACTTATTTCTATTTTTTTCTGGTTTGAAAATCCAACCAAAACGACGTTTGACATTCCAGCCTTGTAAACATTTAATGGAGTTCAGTCTGCAATCAGTGTGCTCAGTGTGAGCTGCATGAACTCTGACTTTGTCGCATTGATCGGCCCGATGCGTTTGCCTGCTAATGTCACTGGAATCCCTCCGCCTGCCTGTAAAGAGTTCAATAATGTCAATACAGTAAATGAGGTAACTCTGCTGCAAAACATCCCAGGGTGGTCAAATTCTATTTTAGTCAACTTTATATGCATGACATATATTCGCCCCTGTGTCAACTTGTCACTCTTCGAGGGGACACTGAAATTGAATTTAGACCAGGGTGGCTCACCTTAAAGGGGTGCATTCTATGAGTAAAAAAGATACCTATTGTGCATACAGTGATAAATCACTCTTCTGTACTGAATTGAACATTTTCCGCAGTTAACAATTGAACTGGTGAGCAAAGGAGAACATAAAGGGAGCTTGTGTGTGATTTTGGTGAGTTAAATGTTGTCTTTCAAATTGATGTGCCATAAAAAGGGTTTATATATGGTTTTTTAACCGGTAATTACATGACTGACTGACTGCTTGTGAGAGATGAATGTAAGATCAGACATTAAACCAGGGGTGGGCAAACTTTTTGACTTGCGGGCCGCATTGGGTTCGAAAATTTGACAGAGGGGCCGGGCCAGGAACATTTGGAGGGAGTGTTTGGGCCGGAAATACTAAACCTAAAGCATTAAAGGACCCACCGACGCCTCCGGACAAGTTATGTCCATAATTTATAAAATCACTTCAAATGACTTTGACTGAGAGTATTTTACGAAGATTCCACAGCATATAGCTATAGTTTACGTTTTAAGACTTGGGCTGAATATTCATGAAGTCTTGTTTTCGAGTTGATGACGACCCCCATGTGACGTCACGTTTGCACCGCCCCTGACCGAGAAAGCGACACACAATGCATTTTGGGTACTTTGTTTGGTCTGAAAACTTCGTGTTGATCCGTGTTGATGGCGAAATTAGAAGGAAAACACATAAATTAATTTCATCTGTGCTGTATGTCATACATATTAGCATATTTGACAATAAAGCTGACTTTGATAAATAACGCCATGGTGAATCGTTGTGTGTTGCACCAAGACAACTATTTGATATTCGCTGACACAAATTCCCAGCTGACAAATCAGCCCATTTCTATCGGAGCTTGGGTGCAATCTTCCGCATTTTCTGGGTGCTACATTGCTGTCATTGACGGCTCGAATTGATATGGGAGGACTCCTTGAATCAATTGCAAACATTTATGCTTTCCTCTTCCGAACTATTTGAATCATAATCATAACTGGATGAGTAATAAGAAAACATCTTCTCCGAATCTGAAGCCATTGTTTTGATTCTCGAGCAAGGCAAGACGTCTTGGCGTGACGTCACGAACAAGGGGGTGGGACCTTCTGAAACTGGCCATTTCCGGATTCATTTTGAAGTCATTTTTATTGGTGTTTTTCATTTAACTAAAAATATCAGCCTGCCTGATTTGGGTATTTTAGATGCTATAAAACGTGTTTCTGATGTCAGTCGGAAAAAAATGGTCTCAAGGAATATGGCGTTTACATACTATTTCGCAGATACTTGGCGGAGGAAATAGAAATAGATTAAAATAACATATGCACTGTGATTTATCAAGATTGCGTCTGATTTTAATAAGTTTTCATTGAAGGGGCAAAGTTAAAAAAAATCAACATTTATTGAAAAATGGAATCACTTTCAACATTCAAAACATATTATTACACAACGAAATATTCAAGCGCAATAATACCTACTTGCAGTGACGTGCAGTCAGTGGAGGCAGGTGAGGCAGTGCCTCACCTGTCATCATGGAAAGCTGTCATGGAAATATCAAATGAAAAAATAAATTAAACAGATGTATTTAGTGATTTGTACTTTAACGTTCTTGTCCATTTAACGTCACCGATTTTTTTCAAAATCGCTGAATTTTCACATTTACCGTTCAAATACTAAGTAGAGATGAGCGGTGACGTCGTTGATGACGTCAGTGCCTCACCAGCCATGAACCTCACCGCACGTCACTGCCTACTTGTGTTAAATTCCGCCAAATCATCGATGGTTTGTCCTGACCGCGCGCTCAACAAACTCTCCACTGACGCCCTCGCCTTCACGCGCAAACAATACACGAGTACCGTCGCCGAGCACACAGACATAGGGTACCTGCAGTTGAAATTTGCATACTCGGCACGGCAGCCAATCAGAAGCCTGCTTCGTTCTTCCGGACTTTCGCAAGCGTTATAAAGTCGTGCAATTGCATGTCATTTTCCAAAATAGATGCACAGAACCTCAGCCCAGAATAAAGATTCAAATGGAAGCTAACAACATATGTGACGCTACAAAACGTAAATTTACATTAAACCGTGACTGTAAAGTGTACGTGAGACTTATGAAAGGGGCTTAGTGGCTCATAGGAAGCAATGCAAACGTTGCATTGTGTTCTTGATTAAAAAAAAGCTTTATACTTTGTGGCAATTTTTTTAATGTGATTAGTTGTCTCATTGTGCTTCAAGTTGTGAAAAATGTTGCAGGCAACTTTTCAGTTATCGGCCCTGTTGTCCGCTAACTTTTTGTCATGAGTTTCAGACACTGTTTTTACTATAATTTGGGCTAGTTCGGCGGGCCGGATTAAAAAGCCTAACGGGCCGTATGTGGCCCGCGGGCCGTAGTTTGCCCATGTCTGCATTGAACCCTAGAAAGTGTGATAGTAGTTTGATCCAAATCGTGAAATCCTCAAAAAGGTATTCATAACTTTTCAAAATCATTTCAATATTAACTGCCTTTTAGTAAAATGAACATTTGCTTTATGTTGATATATAATCGATGACAAAAAGAAAATGTGGCTACGACTTAAGCTGCAAATGATATTTTTTTCACAATTTGAATTCCCAATGACTCAACTTGTGCACTCAACTTGCTCAAGGATACTTAGAAAGACAGAAATATTCTTACGAAAGTATTTTAATTGTAAAATAAATAATGTAAAACACATAAATTCATTAATGAAAGCCTCAGTGTGTTTTTTTTTATTCATGTCTGATATGCAGCTGTGACCCACTGTTTACGTAGAGCTAAGGTATAAATGAGCTAAACCCATTAAATATGGCGACATTTTTGAAGAGTCATTATGACAAACAGAATATTTACATATACATGCATTTACAAATACATATAATGTTCATGCATTTTTGCTATTTTTTGTCCATTTATATCTGGAGAAAGATAATGTGTTTGCGCTTAAAAGTAAAGAAAAAAAATGGTTAAAGTTGAAAGTACCTGAAAATACGGACACGGCTCATGTCCGCATGTTTTTAAAGGAAAGCCTTCTTACAAGGTAGTTTTTTTGGAAGGTGAAGCATTCATCGTGCTTGTCAGGGACAGCAAATGGATGCCTATTACATTTGCACCATTTTCCTCTCTGCAAGACAGCTCTACCATTCAGGACGATGAGAGCAAAAGAGGTGGGGAAATGCGCCTGAATTGTGTGAAAGAACCGCCCGTTAAGTTGTGCTCAGGGTGGACACAAAAGGTAGCGACAGCAGTGACTCTTGGAAAAACTAATAGTAGGCCTGGTATAATGATTGGAATGGTAGGGGTGGGGGGTGGCCAGAAGCTTCAAGCTCTTGTAAAGGACTGAAGACAGACAGACAGACAGACATCACAGCAGGCTTTTGAGATGGAAGTCTTGGGAAAGAGGCTATTGCTTGATACCACAAGGGAAATATACAGACTAGAATTGGCACAGGGGCAGGAAATGGATTTTATTGGAGAACTAATCACGCCGGCGGTTTTAGTAGGGCACAATTTAGATTTTGATTAGATTCCCGGTGACACCGGGCTTATCAATGCTGCTCAGACTGGAAGGTGTAATTCGATCTTTGCTGTCAACATTGTGGTCTTGATGTATGTCCTGCAGCATGCACAATGACTGTCGCGTGTGTTTGCCACACCGTGCGCCTGTTGTGACAGTTGCAGGATTTTGGGCCTATTGTGTTTTGATTAAATGTCATCCTTTGGTTTGAGTTTCTTATTCGTTCAGTTAAAGCTACAATGGGGAAATTGATGTGATGTGTCATTGACTTTCCAATACAGAAAAGAATAATTGTTTTGACATTTCCCTGAAAGTGGTTTTCAATCAGTAAGCTGTTGCCCACCTCCTCCAGAGAGTCCAGCGAGCAGCCCAGGAGAGAACTTGCCGTCTTGACAAGGCGCTCCAGTCTTTTCCTGTCCCAGGTGGTGATTCTTCAGGTCATCAAGCACTAAACATGACTATTGAGAATATTCAAATATAACAAAAAGATTGTTTGTCCTGTATAGTTCAGAAGCAATTTAGAATGGCAACAGTTTGACGTACGAGCAGGTTGTCGACGGGTTAGCTCGCTTGTGACCGAAATCGTAACAAGTACTGTACTGTAGCAATGGAGTGAACCAAATAACTTCAGATTGCCTACATATCATTCATGTCTTCAGCATCATTCTTTTGAGATGCGGATCCTCCTTTGGTGTGTTTGTGGAAGGTTATTGGCACTGCATTATATTGTATCTTCATGGGTTGCGAGCCAGTTAGTTTTCATCTGTGTTTACTGAGATGCTTTTGGATGTCTGCTTTTTTTTCTGTAATTAAAGTCAACAAAGTTGTTTTGGCTACATCACTGGTATGTGGTTCACATGGATCCATATTAGAGCGAAAGATTGGCCCATCTTGGTAGTTACAGGACAATAATTAAGAACAGAATTATAATGAATTGGCTGTTAGCGGCGAGTGTAAGCGCACATCTGCGGACAGTTGAAGTGAATTTACTTTCATTTAAATATTGGCTCTATAACTCTCACTCGTCTGTTACCCCCATTCCATTAGGTGTCATGAAATGTGTGTTTATTGAAGTTGACATCTGGTGAGCTGACTGGTAATAACTGATCCTAATTTAGGTTCTGGCAAGCTCAAACTGTTCTGTCCAAAGACTGGACCGCGACTTGCCTTGTTTGCACAATCAGTACTGTGCGATATGCACATCTAACTTGTTCTAAAAACTTGGGAGGATATTTGTCAGTTGCCTAAAAAAACGTTTATGTTGACCTTGATGACATACTCAAGGTCCTTCAAGAGCCACCGAAAATGTTGGAAGAGAAACCTTGTAAAGTTTATGTATCTATTTAAAAAAATAAATGAAAAAAACAATAGTAATAATAATCATAATAATACTTCTGTGTAAGCTCTCAGATGTACAGGAGTGGTCCATCGATGAAAAGGTTTCTTTAGCCGTCATCTGTACTTCTTTGAAGGTGTCGGACGTTTTGCTTCTTATCCAAGATGCTTCTTCAGCGAACAAAAGTCTTACTATCGGCCCGATATATATATCCCTACTGTCCAGACATGGCGGTGCCGGACACCGCTATGATAGGTCCCTGCTCTCAGGTTGGGGGGAGCAGAGGACTACTCCCTGCGGCTCCACTGATTGTTCCAATTGTCCTTATAGTTTTTTTTCCTGACTAACGACTGGCCTGATTGCCCCACTTGCTGCGGTATCACCTCATCAGCATTACTAATCCTCTGTTGCCTAAGCAGGCTGTTGTACGAACGATCCAAATTGAACCTCACACCACCATATCGGTTTAGTGATGGATTTACCTGTTTTATGAATATCGCTTTTTACTCCCCTTTAAACCATCTATGTTCTTTCGCTCAGATTTTAACCTCATTGTCGTCAAATGAGTGGTTGCTAGCTTTTAGGTGCATATCTACTGCCGATTGAGGCCCACTAGTATTATCCCTGCGATGTTGATAAAGTATTTTTTGAGAATTTGTTTAGTCTCCCCAATGTATTGCTCGTTACAATTTTCATTTTTACAATGTATTGAATAAAGTACATTTCTTTGTTTTTCATTTGGCAGCCTATCTTTTGGATGCACTAATTCTTGCCTTAAAGTGTTTATCGGTTTGAAATAAGTAGGAATTTTGTCTTGCCAAAGGACAATTTATTATTTTATTTATTTTAATATTTTTTCAGAAACTCCTACAATGTAAGTGTCACGTTTTGCAAGGTGGTGATGGTGGGTGCGGATCCCAAAAAGCAGGCAGGAGGTTGTTTGGCAAATTGTATTAAAATAAAGCTCAGCAGGAACAAAATGTAAAACATCAAAATGATCTGAACAGAAAAAATGTATCAAAAGAAAACCACGTGTAAAAGTCTGCCAAGGTTAAACAATCAGAATCAGAATCAGAATCAGAATCAGAATCAGAATCAGAATACCTTTATTCGTCCCGCAATGGGGAAATTTGCAGTCCACAGCAGCAATTGAAGAGGGATGGGGTTGGGGTGGGAGTGAAAGGATAGAAAACAAGATATTCTAAGCATAACAAAATAAAAATGTCAACTGTATACTGTGCAAATGTAGATGTGCAAAAACCGTTCTATAAACAAGACTGTACATAGTGCAGAATCAAGAGATGCATTTAGATATATTGCAACAACCCATATTTACAAGTGTCCAGTTTTTTTTTGTTTTTTTCACATGTGATCATTGGGAATTGTGAAGCCTGACAGCAGTCGGTAGGTACGAGCGGCGGTACCTCTCCATCTTGCAGCGCGGGTGTAATAGTCTCTGGCTAAAGGAGCTACCCAGAGCTGTCAGGATGGGCAGGAGGGGGTGGGAGGGGCTGTCCGTCATAGCTTTTAGTTTAGCTAGCGTCCGTCTGTTGCCCACCTCCTCTAGAGAGTCCAGCGAGCAGCCCACGACAGAACTGGCCCGCTTGACAAAGCGCTCCAGTCTTTTTCTGTCCCGGGTGGTGATGCTGCCTGACCAGCAGACAATGCCATAGTGGATGGCTGATGCCACCACAGAGTCATAGAAAGTCTTTAGGAGTGACCCCTGAACTCCAAAAGACCTCAGTTTCCTGAGGAGGAAGAGGCGACTCTGTCCCTTTTTGATTAGGGCATCCGTGTTTGTTGTCCAGTCCAGTTTATTGTTGAGAGTAACACCCAGGTACTTGTAGGAGGTCACCCTCTCAATGTCCGAACCCTGGATGTTCAATGGTGCAGGAGAGGATTGTTTCCTGCAGAAGTCCACCACCAGCTCCTTGGTTTTGCCGGTGTTGATCTGGAGGTGATTCTGCTGGCACCAGTCCACAAAGTCCTTTGTCAGTCCCCTGTACTCCCTATCGTCTCCCTCTGTAATGAGGCCGACAATAGCTGAGTCGTCAGAGAACTTCTGAAGGTGGCAGGTTGGGGTGTTGTAGTTGAAGTCCGAGGTGTAGAGGGTGAAGAGGAATGGAGCCAGGACTGTTCCCTGCGGCGCTCCGGTGCTGCAGAGAAGCCTGTCCGACTCACAGTTCTTTACCCTCACGTACTGTGGCCTGTTTGTGAGGTAGTCTGTAATCCAGGATGTGAGGTGATGGTCGACTCCGGCATGCTGCAGCTTGTCCCCCAGTAGACTTGGCTGGATGGTGTTGAAGGCACTGGAGAAATCGAAGAATGTGATCCTCACCGTGCTCCCAGCATTCTCCAGGTGCAGCAACGCCGTATGGAGGAGGTAGATGATGGCATCCTCCACACCGATGCTGGGCTGGTAGGCAAACTGCAGCGGGTCCAGCGATGAGCTTGCCAGCGGTCGCAGGTGGGCGAGGACGTCTCTCCAGCGTCTTCATCAGGTGAGACGTCAGCGCCACCGGTCTGTAGCTGTTGAGCTCTTTGGGGTTGGCAATCTTGGGCACTGGGACCAGGCATGACGTTTTCCACAGCTGTGGAACTCTGCCCAGCTTCAGGCTCAGGTTGAACAAGTGCTGGACAATGTCACACAGCTGGTCGGAGCAGGTCTTGAGGAGTCGGGAACTGATGTCATCCGGACCTGCTGCCTTCCTCACCTTCATCCTCCTCAGTTGGTTCCTCACCTGCGCAGTTGTGACAGACAGGCAGGAACCAGGAGGCAGAGTGGCGGCTGAGGGTGTGGCAACGGTTGGGAGGGCAGATGTTGGTTGTGGAAAGCTGGTCGTGAGAGGGGGCAGGGAGGGTAAGGCCACAGTGAGAGTTGGTGCAGGTGCAGCTACAGGTGAAGTTGACGGTGGGCCGGGGGCGGCTGGCGTCTTGTCAAACCGATTGAAAAAGCGGTTGAGTTCATCTGCCCAGTCCTTGTCTTTTTCGTTCAATGTCACTGGGCTTTTGTGGCCTGAGATGTTTTTCAGGCCCTTCCAGACACCAGCGACATTGCTGGCTTGCAGCTGCTCCTCCATTTTCATCCTGTAGGCCTTCTTCCCCTCTCTGATCTTCCTCCTCAGTTGGATCTGCACGGCCTTCAGTTCCTCTCTGTTGCCCGACACAAAAGCCCTTTTCTTCTCCTTCAGGAGGACTTTTATGTTGGGATTAATCCATGGTTTGTTGTTGGCAAAACACCGCACAGTCCTGGTGGGTACGGTGTTTTGTTCACAAAAGTTAATGTAGTCTGTGATGGTGTTGGTGAGTGAGTCAATGTCTTCCCCATGAATCTCAGTAAAGAGCTCCACCTGGTTGAATCAAAACAGTCCCGCAGAGCTTCTTCAGCTTCTGTGGACCATCTTTTGATCGTGCGGGTCACAGCTGGTTGCCTCTGGACAAGGGGTTTGTACATAGGCTGGAGATAAACCATATTGTGGTCTGCTCTTCCGAGAGGGGGGAGGGGGGAGGGTTTGTATGCATCCTTGGCGTTTGAATAAAATAGGTCCAATATGTTATTGTCTCTGGTGGCACAAGTTACATACTGTGTGAATGTTGGGAGGGAGAATTTCAGGGAAATGTGATTGAAGTCCCCTGAGATGATAAACAAGGCGTTGGGGGACTGGGTTTGCAGCTTGTTTACAACAGATATGAGGGCATCGGAGGCAGCGCCGCCATTTGCCGTAGGGGGAATGTACGTCGTCACGGCTATGACGTGTGAGAATTCCCGTGGCAGGTAATGCGGCCGAAGGCTAACGGCTAGCAGCTCGATGTCCCGAGTGCAAAGTTTTTCCTTCACCGTGATGTGCCCAGGATTGCACCATTTGTCATTCACAAATAGAGCAATCCCCCCTCCTTTCTGCTTACCGCTGCCTTCATTTCTGTCCGCTCGTACGAGTTGGAAGCCCTCCAACTCTGCGTGGGCGTCCGGAGTGATTGCCGAAAGCCATGTCTCCGTGACGAGTAGCAAGCTGGCTTCCCGGTACTCCCTCTGATGTCGCGTTAGCGCCGCCAGCTCGTCCATTTTATTTGGGAGCGATCTCACGTTCCCCATGATGACGGACGGGAGAACGTGTCGGTATTTCCTCGTTCTTTTGCGGCGATCTTTCCCGGCCCGACATCCTCGTTTCCTCCTCTTCAATTCATCGGGGATGTCTGGTGCGGCGGCCGCTAGTCCGCTATTAGCCCGCCACGCTAGTAGCTGGTCTCGACTGTAAACAATGGGATTCCGCGTGCGCGTGGATTCCCCGTTCACAGGAGCGATGAAAAAGTAAAAAATAACGGCGATGAGCAAAAGAAAAGATGCCCATCTCCTCTCCGTAGGTTTATGGAACGAGATTAGGCAAAACAAAAACGGAAAAGTAAAGAAGTGAAAAAGTAGACAAGAAAGGGAAAGAGCTGCTGTGGAGGCAGCCACACAGGGGGGCGCCATACAATGCATGCAACAAACAATGAACCGACACCGGATGGTCGGGCCCTGATTCCTTTTAAGTGTCACTGATTAAAACGACCAGCACCTGTGAGGCTGCAGGCAGGGCTGACGTCGCTACCCATTGGTCGCCAATCCGAACGTGGCAGTCCGCCACTGATCGGGACGACTAGCACCTGTGCAGGTGCAGGCGGGGCCGACAGCGCCACCCGTTGGTCGCCAACCAGATCATGACAGTACCCCCCCTTCAAGGGGCTGCTTCCAGAAGTCCCAACAGTCTCCCAAAAGGTCCACTCGCCACGGAATAATGGTGGAGACGGCAACCGCTGCCTCTCCAGCATACGACGGGCGTTGGCCTGATGGGAACGGGACTCGGCCTGGGGTGGACGAAGACGCGGCACGGATCGTCGTGGGCGTGAGTGCGATCCCTCTCGCACGTTCACGCGACGACGCATGGCTCAACGCGGACGTCGAACTGCCAGGCACAGAGTGGCACCCCGGACGTCCGTATGGGACCAGGTCTCGGCCGGCCGCCGACAGGGGCGTGAACTGCCTGGCACCGGGGAAACGAGACCAGTCCTGAGCCGCTCCGGGATCCAGCAGTGAGTGGGGTCTCGGACTGACGTTGACGCGGACGTTGCACGGCTCGTCGTGGATGCGACTCAATTCGTCATGCACAACGACACCGTGGCTGGACGTGGGCGTGCACTGCCAGACACCCAGTGTCACCCTGGACGGCCACCTGGAAGGAGGTCTCGGCCGGACGTTGACATAGACATTACGGCTCATCAAGTGACGCAATTCAAACTCGACGAGGCGTGGGCTAACGTGGACATAGCATTGCCAGGCACAGGGTGGAAATGAGATGGGTTCGTTGTACCTGCGGGATGCGATGGTTGGTCGGTTCATTCTGTCACGTTTTTCAAAGTCAAAGTCAGCTTTATTGTCAAATATGCTAATATGCATGACATACAGCACAAATGAAATTATTGTCCTCTCGGACCCAGCATGCTGTCACGTTTTGCGAGGTGGTGATGGCGGGTTCGGATCCCAAAAAGCAGGCAGGAGGGAGCAGGAGGTTGTTTGACAAATTGTATTAAAATAAAGTCAGCAGGAACAAAATGTAAAACATCAAAATGATCTGAATGGAAAAAATACAAAGTAGCAAAAGAAAACCAAGTGTAAAAGTCCGCCAAGGTTAAACAAACACGTACACGATGCATGCTGCAACCAAGCAGCAAACAAACAATGAATCGGCACCGGATGATCGTGCCAGGTGTCTTTTTAAGTGTCATTGATTATAACGACCAGCACCTGCGAGGCTGCCGGCAGGGCTGACGTCGCTACCCGCTGGTCGCCAACCAGATCATGACAGTAAGGTACTGCTACTCTTCTAGAAAAAAAAGCAGAGGAGTAGCAGTACCTTACATTGCAGTGACGTGCGGTGAGGTTCATGGCTGGTGAGGCACTGACATCATCACAGTCAGATTTACAAACATATGAACTCCACAGAGTATCTTATTCACCATTTGATTGGGAACACTTAACATGTTTTGTTTAAAATGTCATTTCAGCATTCTTTATATACTGTATACAAACTGTAGCATAGAAAAAAAAGAATTTAAAAAATGTTATTATTGTGTTGGATTGGATTGGATCTGATTGGATTTGCCTTTATTAGTCTCACAGTGGAGAAATTTACATTTCACAGCAGCAAAGTGATGAAAGGAATGAAAGTAGAAAAACAAAATACATGAGCTGCTGGAAAGGCAGCCACTCTCGGGGCGCCGTCTTGAAGTCAAAAGAACAAAAAAAACTAAATAACAAATAATATGACAGCATAGAGACAATATGACAAAACAAAGACACAGAGAGACATTTATTCTTCAGGACTTGCTGTACCCTCTTTGTGATGACATGAAGCAGTTCTAGATGAAAGAGGAGAGGATCAAAGCGTCTTTCCACCAGTGGATCAGGGACATCATGGTGGAATGTTGGAATGGTGGTGTTACCTTTACTTATCAATGAAGTCCAAGTCTCTCTGTCTCAATGGAGATCACTGCCAGTGGAGAAAGTCGTCCTTGATCAGTCATGTTCCGACTGTATGTTTTCAGTCTTTTGTGCTGAGAATGACCGCTCCACTGATGCTGTAGTAAGTGGAACAGTGAGTACGAGCTAGAGCAACTGTGTCGCTTCAGGAATAGTTTCAATGAGATCCTTCTTGGCCAAAAAGCGTACACGATGCATGCTGCAACCAAGCAGCAAACAAACAATGAATCGGCACCGGATGATCGTGCCAGGTGTCTTTTTAAGTGTCATTGATTATAACGACCAGCACCTGCGAGGCTGCCGGCAGGGCTGACGTCGCTACCCGCTGGTCGCCAATTTGATCGGGACGACCAGCACCTGTGCAGGTGCAGGCGGGGCCGACAGCGCCCCCCGTTGGTCGCCAACCAGATCATGACAGTACCCCCCCTTCAAGGGGCTGCTTCCAGAAGTCCCAACAGTCTCCCAAAAGGTCCACTTGCCAGGGAACGGTCGGTGGAGAGGGCAACCGCGGCCTCTCCAGCACACGACGGGCGGCGGCCTGATGGGAACGGGACTCGGCCTGGGGTGGACGAAGACGCGGCACGGATCGTCGTGGGCGTGAGTGCGATCCCTCTCGCACGTTCACGCGACGGCGCATGGCTCTGCGTGGACGTCGACTGCCAGGCGCAGAATGGCACCCCGTACGGCCATATGGGACCAGGTCTCGGCCGGACGCCGACGTGGGCGTGAACTGCCCGGCTCCGGGGGAACGAGACGGGTCCAGAGCCGCTCCGGGATCCAGCGGTGAGTGGGGTCTCGGACTGACATTGACGCGGACGTTGCACGGCTCGTCGTGGATGAGACTCAATCCGTCATGCACGACGACAGCGTGGCTGGACGTGGGCGTGCAATGCCAGTCACCCAGGGTCACCCTGGACGGCCACCTGGAAGGAGGTCTCGGCCGGACGTTTACGTGGACGTTGCGGCTCGTCGAGTGACGCAATTCAAACGCGACGATGCTTGCGCTAACGTGGACGTAGTATTGCCAGGCACAGGGTGGAAATGAGACGGGTCCGATGTACCTGCGGGATCCGATGGTTGGCCGATTCATTCTGTCACGGTTTTGCAAGGTGGTGATGGCGGGTTCGGATCCCAAAAAGCAGGCAGGAGGGAGCAGGAGGTTGTTTGACAAATTGTATTAAAATAAAGTCAGCAGGAACAAAATGTAAAACATCAAAATGATCTGAATGGAAAAAATACAAAGTAGCAAAAGAAAACCAAGTGTAAAAGTCCGCCAAGGTTAAACAAACACGTACACGATGCATGCTGCAACCAAGCAGCAAACAAACAATGAATCGGCACCGGATGATCGTGCCAGGTGTCTTTTTAAATGTTATTGATTATAACGACCAGCACCTGCGAGGCTGCAGGCAGGGCTGACGTCGCTACCCACTGGTCGCCAATCTGATCGGGACGACCAGCACCTGTGCAGGTGCAGGCGGGGCCGACAGCGCCCCCCGTTGGTCGCCAACCAGATCATGACACATGCAAGGCACTTACAATTACTTAACAAACATAAACATGAAAACGCCAATTTGCCGGGAGAGGGGAGCCGCTGCGTGTTCACGCGCCGCCATCAAGGTGGTGATAGTGGGTGCGGATCCCAAAAAGCAGGTAGGAGGGAGCAGGAGGTTGTTTGACAAATTGTATTAAAATAAAGGTCAGCAGGAACAAAATGTAAAACATCAAAATGATCTGACCAGAAAAAAGTATCAAAAGAAAACCAAGTGTAAAAGTCCGCCAAGGTTAAACAAACACATGCACAGCATACAATGCATGCAATTGCAGACAAAGCATGCAACAAACAATGAACCGACACTGGATGGTCATGCCGTGAGTCCTTAAATGTCACTGATTAAAACGACCAGCACCTGCGAGGCTGCAGGCAGGGCTGACGTCGCTACCCGTTGGTCGCCAACCAGATCATGACAGTAAGGTACTGCTACTCTTCTAGAAAAAAAAGCAGAGGAGTAGCAGTACCTTACATTGCAGTGACGTGCGGTAAGGTTCATGGCTGGTGAGGCACTGACATCATCACAGTCAGATTTACAAACATATGAACTCCACAGAGTATCTTATTCACCATTTGATTGGGAACACTTAACATGTTTTGTTTAAAATGTCATTTCAGCATTCTTTATATACTGTATACAAACTGTAGCATAGAAAAAAAAGAATTTAAAAAATGTTATTATTGTGTTGGATTGGATTGGATCTGATTGGATTTGCCTTTATTAGTCTCACAGTGGAGAAATTTACATTTCACAGCAGCAAAGTGATGAAAGGAATGAAAGTAGAAAAACAAAATACATGAGCTGCTGGAAAGGCAGCCACTCTCGGGGCGCCGTCTTGAAGTCAAAAGAACAAAAAAAACTAAATAACAAATAATATGACAGCATAGAGACAATATGACAAAACAAAGACACAGAGAGACATTTATTCTTCAGGACTTGCTGTACCCTCTTTGTGATGACATGAAGCAGTTCTAGATGAAAGAGGAGAGGATCAAAGCGTCTTTCCACCAGTGGATCAGGGACATCATGGTGGAATGTTGGAATGGTGGTGTTACCTTTACTTATCAATGAAGTCCAAGTCTCTCTGTCTCAATGGAGATCACTGCCAGTGGAGAAAGTCGTCCTTGATCAGTCCTGTTCCGACTGTATGTTTTCAGTCTTTTGTGCTGAGAATGACCGCTCCACTGATGCTGTAGTAAGTGGAACAGTGAGTACGAGCTAGAGCAACTGTGTCGCTTCAGGAATAGTTTCAATGAGATCCTTCTTGGCCAAAAAGCTGACAAGCTGTCCAGGAGATTTACATTCATCCCGTGCCGTTTGTGAGCTATACAGTCCGATGTTGGTCTTCCTTATTATCTCCTGCTTCGATTGAAAGTCCAGTTTAGAAAATTCTTTCAATTTAGATTTATATATTCAATCCACCTTTCTGAAAATAAGGCCAGGCAACACAAAAAATGACTGGATGATTGCACTTAACTTGCTAACTGTTTACTGTAACTTGCTCTCACTAATTCTATTATTCTGCAGTAGAGGAGTCGCAAGAAGATTCTATAATCACTAGTTCCCCCTGGCAGGAGAACTGTGTGCCTCATCTATGCACATAGTTTTTATAAAAATAAAATAAAATAAACACTGTAGTACAGTGTTTATAATGTACAGTGACAGTACATTATATACACCATCTAAACTGTAGAAATTTAGTTCATATACTAAAAGATTTTGAACACTTTAATAGCGATATGCAGAGGGACAGCAATGCGGTCTCACTGCAGAGCAAGCCAGCACAGGTAGCATAGAGATTGCGCAATCCGTGGTGAGGCTCAACCGGCTGCTGCCTCACCGCTTCTCTCCACTTAGTATTTGAACGGTAAATGTGAAAATTCATCAATTTTGAAAAGAAATCCAAAAAGTGTGAAGTTAAATGGAAAAAAAAACCTTAAAGTACAAATCACTAAATAAATATAACTGTTAAATTTGTCATTTGATATTTCCATGATGACAGGTGAGGCATAGCCTCACCTGCCTCCCCTGACTGCACACCACTGTTACATTGCTACTCCTGTAGATACAAAATGGAGAGGAGTAGCAGTACCTTACATTGCAGGAGTTTGTGAAAACTACAAAGTCCTTTGGCAATACAACATTCCTACTTATTTCACACCGATAAACACTTCAAGGCAAAAATTAGTGCATCCAAAAGATAGGCTGCCAAATGAAAAACAAAGTAATGTCGTTTATTCAATACATCGTAAGAATGAAAATTGTAAAGAGCAATACATTGGGGGGACTAAACAAATTCTCAAAAAAAGACTTTATCAACATTGCAGGGATAATACTAGTGAGCCTCAATCAGCATTACATGTGCACCTAAAAGCTAGCAACCACTCATTTGACAACAATGAGGTTAAAATCTTAGCGAAACAACAGATTGTTTGAAAGGGGAGTAAAAGAAGCAATTTTCATAAAACAGCTAAATCCTTCACTAAACCGATATGGTGGTGTGAGGTTCAATTTGGATCATTCGTACAATAGCCTGCTTAGGCAACATAGGATTAGTAATGCTGATGAGGTGATACTGGAGCAAGTGGGGCAATCAGGCCAGTCGTTAGTCAGGACAATAGGAACAATCAATGGAGCCGCAGGGAGTAGTCCTTTGCTCTCCCCAACCTGAGAGCGGGGACCTATCATATCAGTGTCCGGCATCGCCATGTCTGGACAGTAGGGATATATATATATAGGGCCGATACTACCAGTAAGACTTTAGTTCGCTGAAGAAGCATCTTGGATAAGAAGCGAAACGTCCGACACCTTCAAAGAAGTACAGATGATGGCTGAAGAAACCTTTTCATCAATAATAACAATAATAATAATAATAATAATAATAATAATAATAATAATAATAATAATAATAATAATAATAATACAGTAAAGTCTCGTTATATCGATATTCTCGGGAGTTGAAAAAAATGTCGATATAACCGGACTATCGATATATCCGATCCTGCGCCGAACTGCATTAACAAAAGCCGCTAAAAGAGGGCAGCCAAGCGCCATATAAGAAACGGAGCTGGCCATGAGCTCCCATTTTGTGCCTTTTTTTTTTGGGGGGTGAGAGATGTTCCCCCAACGTTGCCTCAAAATGGCACATATAATTCTTTAATGATTGCAAACATGTATGCTTTCATCTTCAGAACTACAGTGTATTTGAATCATATTCATAACTGGATGTGTAACAAGAAAGCATATTATCCGAATCTGAAGCCATTGTTTGGATTCACAAGCAATGCAAGACGTCTTGGCGTGAAGTCATTTTTATTGGTGTTTTTCATTTGAATAAAAAGTGACATCGGTTGTCCTTTAATACACAGTATGGAATGTTAATAATTTTCAAAATCATCACGCTTCAGCAGATAAAACAAGAAACATTGTTGCAAAAAACGATTGCATTCATATACAGTACAGTGGGCATGTACATAATACAACAAGGAAACTGCAACGCTTACATCTTACTGTATTATGTATACAATTTAAAAAAGTCATCAATCTTCTTCTGCTTCCCATTTTTACCTTTTAACACAAACACTTCAATCTCGTCTGCTACACACGAGCTAGCATCTGAAAATGAAAATGGCTCTGCTACACGGGTGCTGGTCACGTAACAAACTCACGTGACCAAGTCGACCAATGGCGTGACCGATGGCGTGTCACGTGACCAAGACACGTGACCAAGTCGACCAATGGCGCGACCGATGTATCGATATAAACAGCAAAATGGTCGGCAGGGGATGAAAAGGAGCACCGTAACAACCGGATTATCGTAATAACCGGGTATCGTACTAAACGGTACTAATTATACATAAAAATACTAGAAATGTGCAAGGGAAATGAAAATAGTATCGTAATAAGCGGTACTATCGATATAACCGATATCGATATAACGAGACTTTACTGTAATAATAATAATAACAAGAATATTAATAATAATAATAACAATAATAATAATAATAATAATACTTTTATTTTGGTGATTTTGTAATGTACTCAGATTTATTGGGTTCTCCTCCAAGTCACACATTCAGCTAAATCTCAATGCCAGATTACTAGTTTGCTAACTTTTTAGTTATCATGCCATGCAGGGATGAAAAGCGCAGCCTTTTCTAAAATGCAACACTCTAATTCCGCTTAAACTGCAGCCAACACGGACCATTGCCAAGACATCATCAAAACCAGGTGGCTTTGATGCCGGTTCCAAGACTTTAAAGAAGGAGCAATGTGGCACTCTGAGGGGCAGCCAGGTGGGTGCCGCCGCATAATTAGGCCTGAGGCAAAGTAGAAATCGCAAAGAATATGAATCATGTTTTCATTAGCATCATATCTTACACGAACGGGATGTTTAAGGGCAACAGGAAGGATCTACAGTTGCTATGGCAATAACTTTAAACAGTACAAATGGAACAACTAACATAATGAAAAATTTGGGGCATCATTCCGGAAATAAATATTGCCTTAAACTGTATTTGATTCAGATGCTACTGCAAGAGTAGTGCTGTTCTTAATGTATATACTGTTCATCATCAGCAAATGATCTTGAGGTAAATTCCAATATTCAAATGTCAGTCATGCATTAGCATGTCCAGGGTACATCAGCTGGCTTCAAGTCATGTTTGTCTTTTTTGGGGGGGCTTTTGATAACACTCATTGCAAAAAGAATGATCAACTTCAATCAAAGTTTTCGAAAAGGTCAATTACCAGAATAAAAATCTTCTGACAAACCTGTTAAAATCCTATTCAAGGCGATGCCTTGACTGTGAACAGTGACAGGTCATCAGAATCAACTTTATTGCCAAGTATGTAGAACACACAAGGAATTTGTTTCCGGTAGAACACGCTGCACTAGTATCGTCGTCAAAAAAAACTGCTAAGTGGCACTATACAGTTCCATTTTGGCTACTGTTGAAAGAGTTCAAAGAGTTCAAAGAGTTAATGGCTTGGGGGAAGAAGCTGTTTAAATGTCTGCTGGATTTGGTGCGCATGGATCGGTAGCGCCTGCCTGAGGGGAGTAGCTGGAAAAGGTGGTGGGCAGGGTGCGGAGGGTCCAGTAGGATTTTCCGCGCCCTAGTTTGGATTCTTGCAGTGTGCAAGTCCTCGAGAGTGGGTAGGGCGGTGCCAATGATTTTTTTCCGCCGTCCTAACTGTCTGTTGAAGTCGGATTTTGTCCATTTTTGTGGTGGCCCCGAACCAAACGGTGATGGAAGAACACAGGATGGATTCGATGACAGCCATGTAGAAATGTTGCAGCACCTCGTGTGGCAGGCCATGCTTCTTTAGCAGCCTCAGGAAGTACATTCTCTGCCTTTTTCAGGATAGAGTTGGTGTTGACCTCCCACTTCATGTCCTGGGAGACTGTGATTCCCAGGAACTTGAAGGTCTCAACGGTTGACACCAGGCAGTTGGATAGTGTGAGGGGTAGCTGTGGTGATGGATGTTTCCTGAAGTCCACGATCATCTCAACTGTCTTGAGCATGTTCAGCTCCAGGTTGTGATGGCTGCACCAGAGCTCCAGCTGCTCCACTTGTTGTCGGTACGCAGACTCATCGCCATCTTTGATGAGACCGATGACCGTGGTGTCGTCTACAAACTTTATGAATTTGACAGCTGGGTGCGTTGAGGTGCAGTCGTTTGTGTAGAGAGAGAAGAGTAATGGAGAGAGGACGCATCCCTGCGGGGCTCCAGTGCTCGTGGTTCGTGTTGTGGATGATATATTTCCCAGTCTGACCTGTTGTGTACGTCCTGTCAGGAAGTTGAGGGTCCACTGGCAGATCGTGGGGGACACACCAAGCTGGAGAAGTTTGGGGATGAGGAGTTCTGGGATGATGGTATTGAACGCAGAGCTGTAGTCCACAAACAGGATCCTTGCGTAGGTTCCTGTGTTGTCAAGGTGGTCGAGGATGTGGTGTAGTCCGATGTTGACTGCATCTTCCACAGACCTGTTTGCCCGGTAGGCAAACTGAAGAGGATCTAGCAGAGGTCCGGTGATGTTCTTTAGGTGGTTCAGCACGAGGCGTTCAAAGGACTTCATGACTACAGACGTCAGAGCGACAGGTCTATAGTCGTTCAATCCCGAGGGTGCTGGTTTCTTTGGAACTGGGACGATAGTAGACTGTTTGAAGCAGGATGGCACTTCACACTGCTCCAGGGATCTGTTGAAGATTTGTGTGAAGACCGGAGCCAGCTGGTCAGCACAGACTCTCAGGCAGGAGGAGAGCCGCCTAACGTCCAGTTCGTGGATCTGTAGGGCGGAGATATGGTAGATTCTGGTAATGGTGGGCAGACCAGGGAAATGGGGGTGTCCTTTTCAAATCGGCAAAAGTATGTATCACGTTCTTTCAATTTCAGGGTCATGGGGAGCTGATGAAGTTCTCACAGGGTTTGGTTGGAAAGACAGACTGGTTGCCAGGCAAGCACAAGGGAATCTTTTATCCTTGTCCTTCCTTTGAATGGGAACTGAACCCGAGGTACCTGCATCAAAGTCTTGTGAGTGTGTTACCTTACCTGCAGTGACTTTATTTTAAAGGTTTCTATGGGGAACAAAAAGACCAAAGACATTTGAGCGATGCGTATCACAAGAAATTCAACCATGTCAAAGTTTCCGCATATTCCTTTCCGCTGAAAACAAACGAGTGTACAGTTAGTGTGATTGTAAAGTTATTAATTTACATGTTATATTAAGAATTGCATAAGGGGAAAGAAGCCACACCCAATCTCTAAATAGAGCAATTGAAATGATTTTCTTGGCCCTTACAGCCTGGTCATATCCATCAAAGTTTAAAACTGCTTAAACTTATCATGCAATGTTTGCATTTGAATGGAGTCCATACAACCAGTCGCATCACTTATCTTTTGTATATAAAAAAAGATGATTGTGCCCCGCTGATAAAAGACAATCCAACAAAGTGTATGATTGTGAAGTCAAGCAATTATTGCCTGTATAACTATCGCCTAATGCTGAAATAATTAAAAATGTCTCTTTCTAGGGACTGAAATGCAATTATCACCTTGATGACAGTGCCATACAAAGGCATTTGGAGGAGGGTGCACCAAACGAGAGCGTAGCAAGCAACTAAAATGACGCGATAATATAATTAGAAGAGGGTTGATGTGGAAAGACACAAAGGGGAGACAGCCTGGAGGCTTTTTTTCACAGGGTTGCCATGTCTACATACCTTATTTGCATACTTATAATGTCACACAATCAAACCCGAGAACCATTTGAAACCTTGCAGGGGAGCCCAAATGACGATTTCAAAATCTTTGTTTCTCAAACTTTAATATTGAGGTTCTCGATTACACAACCTGGCTTTATTTGGCTCGGTTGAGAATGTTTTTGTTTTCACGTCTCAAAAGCTCTACATGTCCCTGGTAAAACCACACTGCCAAACCAGACGAGTTCATGAATAACAGGAGGGCAGTGAGGGACAAGTGTACTCTAGAAACGGAAGGGAAACAGGTTGTTAACGCAAAACGACTTGTACAATAAATTGGATTTAGCTTTATTAGTCTCGCAGTGGAGAAATTTACATTTCACAGCAGCAAAGTTATGAAAGAAATGAAAGTAGAAAAGCAAAACACAGGAACTGCTGGAAAGGCAGCCACTCTCACGGCGCCGTCTTGAAGTCAAAAGAAAAAAAAAACTAAATAACAAATAACATGACAACACAAAGACACAGAGAGACATTCATTCTTCAAGCAATTTCTGTACCCTCTTTGTTACATAAAGCAGTTCCAGATGAAAGAGGAGAGGATCAAAGCGTCTCTTCATCAGTGGATCAGGGACATCATGGTGGAATGTGCACGTCGACTACAAGCTAAATGTTGAAAGCAAACACGCAGCTGTAGCATCCATTGACGAAAAGAGATTGTCTCACATCTCCTGTCCCCCATAAATATGCTTCAATTCCATCCCGCGACAGTTCCATATACGCATCGGCGCTCTGCGCTGACGCTCCTTCCTTCTTATCGCGGGCTCCTCAAGCCATGTATCCATCCAGCCGCAGACTGTCCAACAGCACCGACCTTCCACTGAACAAAGCGGGGCTGTGAAGATGCTGCCCATTACAGGCGCAAAAAAAGCACAATGGCCCCTTTGGTGTCCAGCGATGACAGTCGAATGGCACCGACATTCCTCCCATTCAAAACAGTACTGGCATATCCATGCTGCCGAAAAGGCGCAACTAAAGAGTTTGATGGTTCTCTTTATTTGTAAGTAGGTTCGTTGTCAGATCTCCCAGGCAGGTGAAGCGCAGAGCACAGAGTCAGAGTCGTGCTGTGAAACTCCGTGCGATGCTGAGCAGGTCTCTGCGAGCGGTGTGTCTGTCCGGGTCTGAGTCCGAGATGAGTCTGAGTCTCTCTGTCCCACTACAGCTGCTTTTATACCATTTTCAAGCGTGTGATATGCGTCAGGGTGAGACGCACATCAAGGAGATCAAGGAATTGAAAGACATTAAAGCGGCGGTGCGCCCCGGTGACGCCACAGGGCTCCCCTCCTGGATCTGAAGTCGGGGAAGGCAACGCAGGAAAAAAACGAGCTGGACGCACTCAGAAGAGCCGGTAGGAGGTGAGACGTTCTGGGAAATGCACACGTCTGCCGCTCCGGGTCTTTCGGCCACACGGAGAGGCCAGGCATGAAGAAGGTCGATCAGCGGACATGGGGGGCGTTGTTGGTGGGGTGGCCGACGTCTGTGTTCGGGAGCACGGCAACGTGGGCTCTACGACTGCCGGTTTGAGTCGGTCGATGGAGACTGTATCCTCGCGGCCGTTGATTTGAATCCGGAACGTCTTCTCACCGCAGGAGAGGACGGGATACAGGCCATCGTAAGGGGGCTGGAGGGGCTTACGCACCCGATCACACCACAGGAAGGCATGCGTACATGTTATCCACGTGCGTCGGCTGGTACGATGTTCGTGGTGACTGTGGCCGCAGAGCCAGCGCAAACTGCCGGAGGCGGGTGAGCAGATCATTGACGTCAGCGGTCGTAGGGTCGGTCGGGTTGAGCAGCTCACCAGACAGGCGTAAACTGGTGCCATATACCAGCTCCGCTGGAGTCGAGTTGATGTCGGGCTTTAGCGTGGAACGGATGCCCAGCAACACCAGAGGCAGGTTATCCACCCAGTGTTCGGCATTGGCGGCAGACATTAGGGAGGCCTTCAGTTGGGGATAGAGGCGTTCCACCATGCCGTTCGCAGCTGGGTGGTAGGCAGTCGTCCGGTTTCGTTCACATCCCAGAAAATTGCACAGCTTGCCAAATAGTGCAGACTCGAACTGGGCTCCCCGATCAGTGGTGATGGTCTTCGGTGACACAAAGCGGGCGACACAATGTTGGAGGAAGGCACCGACAACAGCTTCGGACCCGCAGTCGGACAAGGGAAGGACTTCTCACCACCGGGTGAAGCGGTCAACGCAAGTCAACAAGTACCGAAAGCCACGGGAGGGGGGAAGGGGTCCGACAAGATCTATGTGGACGTGACTGAACCGGGCGTCCGGCGTGTCAAAAATTCCCACGGGTGACTTCGTATGGCGCTGGACCTTTGAGCGTTGGCATCGTAGACAGCCGCGCACCAAGTCTCGCACGTCTCTTTGCAGCCCCTTCCAGGAAAACCTTTTCACCAGCATCTTGGTCGTGCCACGAATTCCAGGATGAGAGAGACTGTGCAGAGAGTCGAACACCTTTCGCCGGAAGGAGTCGGGAACCAGTGGTCGCGGGACGCCGTCGGACTGGACGCACAGGATTCTGCAGCCAGAGTTATGGAGAGGGACCGCGATGATGTTGGAGTCGTTGGCATGGTCGGCCAGACCTTCTCGTACCTGGGCTGCTGCCATCTCATCGTAGTCAAGACCGTCGGGAAACTGGATCGCGTTGATCTCAACTCGAGAAAGGGCGTCTGCGACCTCGTTCTGAGCCCCCTGGACGTGGCGAAACTCAAGGTCAAATTGCGAGAGGTAGTCCAAGTGCCGAACTTCTCGCTCCAGGTACTTCGTCGATGCCGAGTGGATGGCGGAGAGGAGTGGCTTGTGGTCGATAGATGATGACGCGTCCACCCTCGATGAAGGGCCAGAAGTGCTTCACGCTGAGGTAGACACCAAGAAGTTCCCGACCAAAGGTGGAGTATCGGCGTTCGGCCAGCTGGAGGGCCTTGGAGAAGAAGGCGATGGGTCGAGAGTCGCCATTGAGGCCGTCGTGGAGAACCGCACCGATTGCAACCGTGGAGGCGTCAACCATGAGACAACTGACCACCGGGGCTTGGGTGAGCAAGGAGTGTTGCATCGGCAACAAGATCCTTCAGCCGTTGAAAAGCCTTCAATTGCTCGGAGGAGAGGTCGACGGGAACGTGCTTCTTCCTGTTGCCAGTCAGCGAGTTTAGTGGCAGGGCAACCGCGGCACAGTTCGGGATGAAGCATCGGTAGAAGTTGACCATCCCGAGGAAGCGTTGTAATTGGGTTACCGTCTCGGGTGTGGGAAAGTCACGGATGGCCTGCACCTTGCCGGGTAGAGGGCGTACTCCTTTGCCATCAACTATGTGGCCGAAGAACTTGACCTTGGGCTGGCCAAAAACGCACTTGTCGGAGTTGACGACCAGGCCGTGCTCATCCAGACGCTTGAAGACCATTTCCAGGTGCTGCAGGTGCTCGTCTTGGGGGTTGCTGGCGATGAGGATGTCATCGATGTAGGCACAGCAGAAGTCAAGACCGCGCAGGAAAGTGTCGATGAAGCGTTGAAAAGTCTGCGCGGCGTTCCGGAGGCCAAATGGCATGCGGAGGACTCAAACGAGCCAAATGGGGTGGTGACGGCCGTCTTGGAAACATCCTCTTTCGCGACAGGGATCTGGTGGTGGGCTCTCACCAGATCAATGGTGGAGAACACTGTTTGTCCGTGGAGGAATGACACACAGTCGTGGATGTGAGTAAGAGGATAGCGGTCAGGAACTGTGACGAAATTCAGTGCTCGGAAGTCACCGCAGGGACGCCAGTCGCCTGCCTTCGCCTTGGGGACCATGTGCAGCAATCCGTTGTTTTGCCGGGGCAAGGCGGCGAAAACGTTGAAACTTCGCGGGACCAGTGGTCACAATGTGGTGAACAACGTCGGGAGCAGGTAGGGTCGTCGGACTGGGGTTAGTCAGGTCGGGGAATCGTCGAAGGAGCGTGAGAAATGGAGAAGATGAAGGAGATGGTAGATGCGAGAGATGAAGAAGCGCAGGGTTGCCCGTCCTACCGTGCACGGACAGCAGGTCGTCTCATCAGTCAACCTCTTCCTGCGGATGTTGACGGACAGATCAAACTTGTGCAGGAAGTTCGCGCCAAGGATGGGGTGAGGAACATCGGCAATGGTGAAGATAAAAGGGAAGGAGCGACGTAGGCCCAAGTCGAGGTTGAGAAACCATTGGCCATACGTCTTAATGGTGGTGCGGTTGGCAGCTTGCAGGGACACTCCAGTGTCGGGGTTCCGGCGCTCCGCAGGGGAAGGTGGCAGAACGCTGATGTCAGCAGCCGAGTCCACCATGAATCGTCTTCTCAATGTGCGGTCGCGGACATAAATGATGTGGCTGGTTGTGGAGGCGCCAGGCAAGTGGGAAGCCGTGTTCACTCCCTGGCTGGGCCGTTTCCCGACCTCTTGCACGGCTCACTGCATCGTTTGGCCCGATCACCCCGATATTGGTGGTACCAGCACAGGTCGTGGTCCGCGCTGGATGGGTTCCGGTTGCGGCTCTCGACTGTGGCTGCGTTCCCGGATTTCCGTTCGCAGGGCACGCATCTCGTTGACGAGCAGTTGCAGAGCATCAGTCGAGGGCCCTGGCGTCGGAGGACGCTGCATGGCAGAAATGGTAGGCTGCCCCGCGTACGCCTCCGCAACTTTGTCGGCGAGGGCGGCCAACTCCTGCAAGGTAGAGTCGGATGGTGTGGTTGCCAGGGCTGTTTGGATCCTCGGGGGCAGCTTCTCTATGAAGACATGCCGCAGGAAAGTCTGGTCCTTGAGCCTGTTGCCCGCCACCGTCTCGAGGCGTTGCAGGAGCTGGGAGGGCCGGCTGTCCCCCAGCTCGACGTCATGCCTCAAGGCTACGTACCTCTGGTGTTCCGTGAGGGTGGTCTGCCTCAGGATTTCCTATTTCAGGGCAGAGTAAGGATTTTCAGCCGGAGGATCGAAGATGACTCGCCGCACACGGTCAGCCAACTCCGGAGTGAGGGCAGCGATCGCATAGTGGAATTTGGTGGTCTCCTGGGTGATGCCTCGGTTGACGAATTGGGAGTCAACCACTTGGAACCAGAGCTCCATGTCGTTGTGCCAGGGGGGGGGGGGAGTTTGAGGGAGACGGCGGAAATCTGGTCTCTTTCCATTCGGAGAGTTGATTGGGCTGAAGAGGAGGGAAAAATGCTCCTGGCTCGCTCGCCAATAAAGAGTTTGATGGTTCTCTTTATTTGTAAGTAGGTTCGTTGTCAGATCTCCCAGGCAGGTGATGCGCAGAGCTTGATCGCGGCGTGGAGTCGAGCAAGTCGTGCTGTGAAACTCCGTGCGATGCTGAGCAGGTCTCTGTGAGCGGTGTGCCTGAGTCCGAGATGAGTCTGAGATAATTCTGCCCCGTGGTTCGCCCCATCTCTCTGTCCCACGACAGCTGCTTTTATACCATTTTCAAGCGTGTGATATGCATCAGGGTGAGACGCACATCAAGGAGATCAAGGAATTGAAAGACATTAAAGCGGCGGTGCGCCCCGGTGACGCCACACAACCGCTCAGCACAGTCTCCTCCTTGATGAATGTCGTGGTCAAAAATGCTGAAAAACAATCCGTATCCGTTCCACACGACGCACAACAACACAAAGTGACAAGAGAAAACACAAAAACAAGACAAAAACAACAAAAAAAGCAAGGCTCATCAGAGCACTTGCTGACGGCTGCCGACTCGGGCGCCATCTTGGACTTCTATATAAATATGTTGTTAGCATCTGCTTGCTAAAGTTAACTTGAATATGTATGACATTGAATTACTTATTTAACCCAGACCCAGTTATTTGAATTGTTCTGTTCCTAGGTACATATATGAATTTACCCTGAACCTGACATTATTTGCTCTTAAACGGGACCCTGTGGAGGCATTGTACCAGTGGTGGGCCATCAGAGCCAGCAAGGCCTTCTCTGCTGGCCTAACATAATCAGACATCATTATCATAATTATAATAAAAGTCAATTTCATTAAAAAAGTATTTTGTCTAAATATATATAAATAATTATTCTACATACTGTTTTCTTGATGTTATATCGATTTGGTTATGCTCCTTTCAGTGTTGTAGTTTTAGGTCAGAGTTTTTAATCCAATCAGAATTCGGCTAGCTTGTGTCGCCAGGCTGTATGAAATCTGACCGACGCCTTCAGAATCAACAGTGAGGGCGTCTGTGCGCTGTACATGAACGGGCACATGTAGTTGACATATAGTTGCGATAGCCAATCAGATCACGAGTTGGCACAGTAAGGCCAGCTAGAGGGCCTCGCGTTAAACATGACATGTACGCCTCCTGTGATTGGATACTCACTTTACCTCAGCCCTCAGCGGAGGCAGCGCTATGCAAATCAACCAAGCTACAGCAGATCAGACCCGGAAACTTTAGCAGAAAAACCAAGTACAGTAAAGTCTCGTTATATCGATATTCAAGGGAGTCCGAAAAAATATCGATATAACCGGGACTATCGATATATCCGACCCTGTTTGCATGTAATTTTCTCCGTGCGTGCATAGAAATAGTATCGATATAACCGGGACTATCGATATATCCGATATCGATATAACGAGACTTTACTGTATATCTACTCGCTTTTTAACCCACAATGGCTGAAGGACAGGACAACTCGCTGTCGCATGTAGGCCTATTCTCAAGAACAAATGAAAAGATTTGTTTACTTTTATTTTCAACAAATAGTTCGTTTTGTGAACGTCTTGTTGTTTTTCTTATATTAAACTGACATTTTGTAATTTAGCTTAAAATCTTGTTAAAGCTTGCATATTCTTGGTGGACTTAATAAAACTTTGTGGACAAATGATTTTGAATTTCCTTTTATTTTTAAGTGTTTGCAGTATCACGTATAGTGACAAGTTCTAATTGCTGATGCAGATTTATTGATGTGTAATTGCTCCGGAAAATAGCCTGTGTTGCAGACGATTAAGGTGATGCCACGCCCAGTACTGCGTGCGTGTGCTTTTGTAAATGATATCTCCAGCCGTTGTGTCATAAATTATGGTATTACGAGGGATATTTGTTCAAGTCGGACTAAGCAGGACTTCACTGAAGGCCTAGGTGTGAAATGCACGGACCGCCACTGCATTGTACAAAAACCCAAAGAGCAAAATAATGGTCAGGAGCCCTCTCAAAGGTTTTGGGCTTCGTTTTTATCGATGTAAAATTTCATACATCTTCAATTTCATGCCGGGGCGAGTCTCAGTGACCGTGTTTCGGTTGGGAGTTCTAGTGGACCAGTAGGGCGTTTCTATTTCATGAGCCGTCGGACAATATATATAATATAAATTGGTTGCCAGCCAATCGCAGGACCCGGAGAAAACCGGAGAGAACCGAAATCCGGGGAGAACATGCAAACTCCACACAGGGAGGCCGGACCGGGACGCGAACCGGCGACCTCTGCACTGTGAAGCCGGTGTGCTAACCACTCGACTACCGGGCTGCCCATATATATATATATATATATATATATATATATATATATATATATATATATATATATATATATATATATATATATATATATATATATATATATATATATATATATATAGTAAAGTCTCGTTACATCGATATTCTCGGGAGTCCGAAAAAATATAGATATAGCCGGGACTATTGATATATCCGACCCTGCGCGCATGTAATTTTCTCCTTGCGTTCATAGAAATAGTATCGTAATAAGCGGTACTATCGATATAACCGACATCGATATAACGAGACTTTACTGTATATCTCATCTCATCTCATTTTCCGTACCGCTTATTCCTCATTAGGGTCGCGGGGGTGCTGGAGCCTATCTCAGCTGTCTTCGGGCACGAGGCGGGGGACACCCTGAATTGGTTGCCAGCCAATCGCAGGGCACACAAAGACATACAACAGTCACTCTCACACTCACACCTAGGGACAATTTGGAGTGGTCAATCTGCCTGCCATGCATGTTTTTGGAGTGTGGGAGGAAACCGGAGGACCCGGCGAAAACCCACGCGGGTCCGGGGAGAACATGCAAACTCCACACAGGGAGGCCGGACCGGGATGCGAACCGGCGACCTCTGCACTGTGAAGCCGGTGTGCTAACCACTCGACAACCGGGCTGCCCATATATATATATATACAGTAAAGTCTCGTTATATCGATATTCTCGGGAGTCCGAAAAAATATCGATATAGCCGGGACTATTGATATATCCGACCCTGCGCGCATGTAATTTTCTCCTTGCGTTCATAGAAATAGTATCGTAATAAGCGGTACTATCGATATAACCGATATCGATATAACGAGACTTTACTGTATATCTCATCTCATCTCATTTTCCGTACCGCTTATTCCTCATTAGGGTCGCGGGGGTGCTGGAGCCTATCTCAGCTGTCTTCGGGCACGAGGCGGGGGACACCCTGAATTGGTTGCCAGCCAATCGCAGGGCACACAAAGACATACAACAGTCACTCTCACACTCACACCTAGGGACAATTTGGAGTGGTCAATCTGCCTGCCATGCATGTTTTTGGAGTGTGGGAGGAAACCGGAGGACCCGGCGAAAACCCACGCGGGTCCGGGGAGAACATGCAAACTCCACACAGGGAGGCCGGACCGGGATGCGAACCGGCGACCTCTGCACTGTGAAGCCGGTGTGCTAACCACTCGACAACCGGGCCGCCCTTTTACTGTATATATATATATATATATATATATATATACATACAGTAAAGTCTCGTTATATCGATATCGGATATAGTGATAGTCCCGGTTATATCGATACTATTTCTATGCACGCACGGAGAAAATTACATGCAAACAGGGTCGGATATATCGATAGTCCCGGTTATATCGATATTTTTTCGGACTCCCTTGATTATCGATATAACGAGACTTTACTGTATATATATATATATATATATATATATATATATATATATATATATATATATATATATATATATATGTATATATATATATATATATATATATATATATATATATATATATATATATATATATATATATAGAGAGAGAGAGAGAGAGAGAGAGAGAGAGAGAGACGAGGATTTTATATATATATATATATATATATATATATTGTTATTGCTATTGTTCCTTCAGTATATATATATATATATATATATATATATATATATATATATATATATATATATAAAATCCTCGTCTCACCCACCATGGGTGGTGTCTGTCCCCATTTCAGCTCGGGTCCTCTACCAGAGGCCAGGAAGCTTGAGGGTTCTGCGCAGTATCCGTGCAGTTCCCAGCACTGCGCTTTTCTGGACCGAGATATCCGATGTTGTTCCCGGGATCTGTTGCAACCACTCGTCGAGTTTGGGGGTCACTGCCCCAAGTGCTCCGACCACCACAGGCACGACTGTCACCTTTACCTTCCAGGCTCTCTCCAGCTCCTCTCTGAGCCCTTGGTATTTCTCGATTTTCTCATGTTCCTTCTTTCTGATGTTTCCATCACTCGGGACCGCTACATCCACAACAACGGCTTTCTTTTCCCCTTTATCTATGACCACGATATCTGGTTGGTTGGCCATTACCATCTTGTCAGTCTGTATCTGGAAGTCCCACAGGATTTTTGCTCGGTCATTCTCCACCACCTTGGGAGGTGTTTCCCATTTTGACCTCGGGGTTTCCAGTCCATACTCCGCACAGATGTTTCGGTAGACTATGCCAGCCACCTGGTTATGGCGCTCCATGTAGGCTTTCCCTGCCAGCATCTTACACCCTGCAGTTACGTGTTGGATTGTCTCAGGTGCCTCTTTGCACAACCTACACCTTGGGTCTTGTCGGGTGTGGTATATCCCTGCCTCTATGGCTCTGGTGTTCAGGGCCTGCTCTTGGGCAGCCAGGATGAGTGCCTCTGTGCTGTCCTTTAGGCCAGCCCTCTCTAGCCACTGATAGGACTTCTTGAGATCAGCCACTTCTGCTCTGGTTCGGTGGTACATCCCGTGTAGGGGCTTTTCCTCCCATGATTGTCCCTCTTCCATCACCTCATCCTCTGTTCCCCATTGACTGAGACATTCTCTGAGTACATCATCCGTTGGAGCCTTCTCTTTGATGTATTCATGGAGCTTGGATGTTTCATCCTGGACAGTGGCTCTCACACTCACTAGTCCCCGGCCTCCTTCCTTACGGCTTGTGTACAGTCTCAGGGTGCTGGACTTGGGATGGAACCCTCCGTGCATGGTGAGGAGTTTTCGGGTCTTAACATCCGTGGTCTGAATCTCTTCCTTTGGCCACCTTATTATTCCTGCAGGGTATCTGATCACTGGCAGGGCATAGCTGTTTATTGCCCGGGTCTTGTTCTTGCCATTGAGCTGGCTTCTGAGGACTTGCCTCACCCGCTGGAGGTATTTGGTCGTAGCCGCTTTCCTTGTTGCTAATTCGAGGTTGCTATTGGCCTGTGGTATTCCGAGGTACTTGTAGCTGTTTTCAATGTCTGCTATTGTTCCTTCAGTGAGTGAGACCCCTTCAGTGTGGACTACCTTGCCCCTCTTAGTCACCATCCGACTACATTTCTCCAGCCCGAATGACATTCCGATATCACTGCTGTAGATCCTGGTTGTGTGGATCAGGGAGTCTATGTCCCTTTTGCTCTTAGCATACAGCTTGATGTCATCCATGTAGAGGAGGTGACTGATCGTAGCTCCATTTCTGAGGCGGTATCCATAGCCTGTCTTGGCGATTATCTGGCTGAGGGGGTTCAGTCCTATGCAGAACAGCAGTGGGGAGAGTGCATCACCTTGGTATATGCCACATTTGATGGACACTTGCGTTAGTGGCTTGCCATTGGCTTCAAGTGTGGTTTTCCACATCCTCATCGAGTTTGCAACGAAGGCTCTCAGGGTCCTGTTGACCTTATACAACTCCAAGCATTCATTGATCCATGTGTGTGGCATCGAGTCATATGCTTTCTTGTAATCAATCCAGGCTGTGCACAGGTTTGTATGTCGGGACCTGCAGTCTTGAGCGACTGTTCTGTCAACCAGCAGCTGATGTTTGGCACCTCTAGTATCTCTACTAATGCCTTTCTGTGCTTTGCTCATGTATTGATCCATGTGTCCACTTATCTTAGCCACAATGATGCCTGACATGAGCTTCCATGTTGTGGAGAGACAGGTTATTGGCCGATAGTTGGAAGGAACTGCACCCTTTGAGGAATCCTTCATGATCAGGATTGTTCGCCCTTCGGTTAGCCATCCTGGGTGAGTCCCATCCATCAGCAGCTGGTTCATTTGTGCTGCTAGGCGCTCGTGGAGAGCTGTGAGTTTCTTTAGCCAGTAGGTGTGGACCATATGGTGCCGTCCAGTTTTTCATACCTGAGACTCTTCCTTGTATATCTGCCGCTGTGATGGTAACTGGGTTCTGTTCAGGGAGGTTGCTGTGCTCCTGTTTCAGAGTCACCAGCCATTGTGCACTGCTGTTATGTGCGACCTCCTTCTCCCATATGCCTTTCCAGTATCTTTCAGTTTCCAGCCTTGGAGGGTCTGCTCTGCTGTTAGAACCCTGCGGAGTCGGGAACTGATGTCATCCGGACCTGCTGCCTTCCTCACCTTCATCCTCCTCAGTTGGTTCCTCACCTGCGCAGTTGTGACAGACAGGCAGGAAACAGGAGGCAGAGTGGCGGCTGAGGGTGTGGCAACGGTTGGGAGGGCAGATGTTGGTTGTGGAAAGCTGGTCGTGAGAGGGGGCAGGGAGGGTAAGGCCACAGTGAGAGTTGGTGCAGGTGCAGCTACAGGTGAAGTTGACGGTGGGCCGGGGGCGGCTGGCGTCTTGTCAAACCGATTGAAAAAGCGGTTGATTTCATCTGCCCAGTCCTTGTCTTTTTCGTTCAATGTCACTGGGCTTTTGTGGCCTGAGATGTTTTTCAGGCCCTTCCAGACACCAGCGACATTGCTGGCTTGCAGCTGCTCCTCCATTTTCATCCTGTAGGCCTTCTTCCCCTCTCTGATCTTCCTCCTCAGTTGGATCTGCACGGCCTTCAGTTCCTCTCTGTTGCCCGACACAAAAGCCCTTTTCTTCTCCTTCAGGAGGACTTTTATGTCGGGATTAATCCATGGTTTGTTGTTGGCAAAACACCGCACAGTCCTGGTGGGTACGGTGTTTTGTTCACAAAAGTTAATGTAGTCTGTGATGGTGTTGGTGAGTGAGTCAATGTCTTCCCCATGAATCTCAGTAAAGAGCTCCCACCTGGTTGAATCAAAACAGTCCCGCAGAGCTTCTTCCGCTTCTGTGGACCATCTTTTGATCGTGCGGGTCACAGCTGGTTGCCTCTGGACAAGGGGTTTGTACACAGGCTGGAGATAAACCATATTGTGGTCTGCTCTTCCGAGAGGGGGGAGGGTTTGTATGCATCCTTGGCGTTTGAATAAAATAGGTCCAATATGTTATTGTCTCTGGTGGCACAAGTTACATACTGTGTGAATGTTGGGAGGGAGAATTTCAGGGAAATGTGATTGAAGTCCCCTGAGATGATAAACAAGGCGTTGGGGGACTGGGTTTGCAGCTTGTTTACAACAGATATGAGGGCATCGGAGGCAGCGCCGCCATTTGCCGTAGGGGGAATGTACGTCGTCACGGCTATGACGTGTGAGAATTCCCGTGGCAGGTAATGCGGCCGAAGGCTAACGGCTAGCAGCTCGATGTCCCGAGTGCAAAGTTTTTCCTTCACCGTGATGTGCCCAGGATTGCACCATTTGTCATTCACAAATACAGCAATCCCCCCTCCTTTCTGCTTACCGCTGCCTTCATTTCTGTCCGCTCGTACGAGTTGGAAGCCCTCCAACTCTGCGTGGGCGTCCGGAGTGATTGCCGAAAGCCATGTCTCCGTGACGAGTAGCAAGCTGGCTTCCCGGTACTCCCTCTGATGTCGCGTTAGCGCCGCCAGCTCGTCCATTTTATTTGGGAGCGATCTCACGTTCCCCATGATGACGGACGGGAGAACGTGTCGGTATTTCCTCGTTCTTTTGCGGCGATCTTTCCCGGCCCGACATCCTCGTTTCCTCCTCTTCAATTCATCGGGGATGTCTGGTGCGGCGGCCGCTAGTCCGCTATTAGCCCGCCACGCTAGTAGCTGGTCTCGACTGTAAACAATGGGATTCCGCGTGCGCGTGGATTCCCCGTTCACAGGAGCGATGAAAAAGTAAAAAATAACGGCGATGAGCAAAAGAAAAGATGCCCATCTCCTCTCCGGAGGTTTATGGAGCGAGATCAGGCAAAACAAAAACGGAAAAGTAAAGAAGTGAAAAAGTAGACAAGAAAGGGAAAGAGCTGCTGTGGAGGCAGCCACACAGGGGGGCGCCATCTTAAAGACGATATATATATATATATAAAATCCTCGTCTCACCCACCATGGGTGGTGTCTGTCCCCATTTCAGCTCGGGTCATCTACCAGAGGCCAGGAAGCTTGAGGGTTCTGCGCAGTATCCGTGCAGTTCCCAGCACTGCGCTTTTCTGGACCGAGATATCCGATGTTGTTCCCGGGATCTGTTGCAACCACTCGTCGAGTTTGGGGGTCACTGCCCCAAGTGCTCCGACCACCACAGGCACGACTGTCACCTTTACCTTCCAGGCTCTCTCCAGCTCCTCTCTGAGCCCTTGGTATTTCTCGATTTTCTCATGTTCCTTCTTTCTGATGTTTCCATCACTCGGGACCGCTACATCCACGACAACGGCTTTCTTTTCCCCTTTATCTATGACCACGATATCTGGTTGGTTGGCCATTACCATCTTGTCAGTCTGTATCTGGAAGTCCCACAGGATTTTTGCTCGGTCATTCTCCACCACCTTGGGAGGTGTTTCCCATTTTGACCTCGGGGTTTCCAGTCCATACTCCGCACAGATGTTTCGGTAGACTATGCCAGCCACCTGGTTATGGCGCTCCATGTAGGCTTTCCCTGCCAGCATCTTACACCCTGCAGTTACGTGTTGGATTGTCTCAGGTGCCTCTTTGCACAACCTACACCTTGGGTCTTGTCTGGTGTGGTATATCCCTGCCTCTATGGCTCTGGTGTTCAGGGCCTGCTCTTGGGCAGCCAGGATGAGTGCCTCTGTGCTGTCCTTTAGGCCAGCCCTCTCTAGCCACTGATAGGATTTCTTGAGATCAGCCACTTCTGCTCTGGTTCGGTGGTACATCCCGTGTAGGGGCTTTTCCTCCCATGATTGTCCCTCTTCCATCACCTCATCCTCTGTTCCCCATTGACTGAGACATTCTCTGAGTACATCATCCGTTGGAGCCTTCTCTTTGATGTATTCATGGAGCTTGGATGTTTCATCCTGGACAGTGGCTCTCACACTCACTAGTCCCCGGCCTCCTTCCTTACGGCTTGTGTACAGTCTCAGGGTGCTGGACTTGGGATGGAACCCTCCGTGCATGGTGAGGAGTTTTCGGGTCTTAACATCCGTGGTCTGAATCTCTTCCTTTGGCCACCTTATTATTCCTGCAGGGTATCTGATCACTGGCAGGGCATAGCTGTTTAATTGAGCTGGCTTCTGAGGACTTGCCTCACCCGCTGGAGGTATTTGGTCGTAGCCGCTTTCCTTGTTGCTAATTCGAGGTTGCTATTGGCCTGTGGTATTCCGAGGTACTTGTAGCTGTTTTCAATGTCTGCTATTGTTCCTTCAGTGAGTGAGACCCCTTCAGTGTGGACTACCTTGCCCCTCTTAGTCACCATCCGACTACATTTCTCCAGCCCGAATGACATTCCGATATCACTGCTGTAGATCCTGGTTGTGTGGATCAGGGAGTCTATGTCCCTTTTGCTCTTAGCATACAGCTTGATGTCATCCATGTAGAGGAGGTGACTGATCGTAGCTCCATTTCTGAGGCGGTATCCATAGCCTGTCTTGGCGATTATCTGGCTGAGGGGGTGGCAGAACAGCAGTGGGGAGAGTGCATCACCTTGGTATATGCCACATTTGATGGACACTTGCGTTAGTGGCTTGCCATTGGCTTCAAGTGTGGTTTTCCACATCCTCATCGAGTTTGCAACGAAGGCTCTCAGGGTCCTGTTGACCTTATACAACTCCAAGCATTCATTGATCCATGTGTGTGGCATCGAGTCATATGCCTTGTAATCAATCCAGGCTGTGCACAGGTTTGTATGTCGGGACCTGCAGTCTTGAGCGACTGTTCTGTCAACCAGCAGCTGATGTTTGGCACCTCTAGTATCTCTACTAATGCCTTTCTGTGCTTTGCTCATGTATTGATCCATGTGTCCACTTATCTTAGCCACAATGATGCCTGACATGAGCTTCCATGTTGTGGAGAGACAGGTTATTGGCCGATAGTTGGAAGGAACTGCACCCTTTGAGGAATCCTTCATGATCAGGATTGTTCGCCCTTCGGTTAGCCATCCTGGGTGAGTCCCATCCATCAGCAGCTGGTTCATTTGTGCTGCTAGGCGCTCGTGGAGAGCTGTGAGTTTCTTTAGCCAGTAGGTGTGGACCATATGGTGCCGTCCAGTTTTTCATACCTGAGACTCTTCCTTGTATATCTGCCGCTGTGATGGTAACTGGGTTCTGTTCAGGGAGGTTGCTGTGCTCCTGTTTCAGAGTCACCAGCCATTGTGCACTGCTGTTATGTGCGACCTCCTTCTCCCATATGCCTTTCCAGTATCTTTCAGTTTCCAGCCTTGGAGGGTCTGCTCTGCTGTTAGAACCCTGCCACTGAGCGTACACTTTCGCAGGTTGTGTTGCGAACAGCCTGTTTATTCTTCTGGCCTCATTCTCTTTCGTGTACCTCTTTAGGCGACTGGCCAAGGCCTGGAGCCTTTGTTTGGCAGTTTCGAGTGCTTCAGGTATGGTTATCTGCATGTACCTCTTGGGTATTGGCCTTTTATTCACACCTCTCTGGGTCTCCGTCAATTGACTCACATCTTTCCGAGCCGCCTTGATCTTGGCCTCCAACCGTCTTTTCCATGGTGGGTAATGAATCTCGTGGCTCTCATGGTTGCTCTTGTAGCCAAGCATGTCTAGGATCACTGATGCTGAGGTGTATATCAGCTTTTTGGTTTCCGTGATCGTTCCGGTCGGGATCGTTCTCAGTGCTGCATTCACAGTTTCCATGAGACTTTCAGGTGGTACTTCACATAGCCGTTGTAATCGGTGCCTTCGTTGCCCAGTTTTCATTCTTGCCATTATCTTATCTCTCAGGTCATTTGCTGCCTCGCTCAGCATTTCATTTATTGGGGCTGGCTTTCCAATCTCATTATTCATTGGGGCTTGCCTCCCAATCTCTGGTTGAACCTCTTCCTGTGATGTGGCAGCCTGGGGCCCTTCACCTCGGAATTTGTGTTGTACCTCATCAATCTCAAGTTGTGATAGCAATTGCCGTTTGTGGATATTGGAACACTGAGCTACTAGTTGTTTCGTGGTCAACCGTGACTGTGGGTTTCGAAGTAACCATTCAGCCCCCATTCTCCGCATGTAACCCCTCTGACTAGGGTTGCTTGAGTAGTAGCATTCCAGCAGAGCCATGTTATCGCATCTCGTCCATCTCCGCTTTGTTCCAGTAGCCCATTTTTCATCAGGGTGCTCTGGTTCCCCAGCACCTGACGCAGACCTTGTTTGGCCAGGCGACGTCTGAGCCGGCATGTCATTCCATTTATTGTCTCTCATCATTGTATGAGGTAGGCATTAGCGTGAAGGGTCTTGCCCAAGGACCCACACTGGATGATGTCATTGTGCTCATTTCTCCCATATGCCAAACCTGCCTTATCAACTGAGCTATCCAGCTGCTATATATATATATATATATATATATATATATATATATATATATATATATATATATATATATATATATATATCGATATATCGATATATCCGATATCGATATAACGAGACTTTACTGTATATATATATATATATATATACATATATATATATATATATATATATATATATATATATATATATATATATATATATATACAGTAAAAGGGCGTTTATATATGTTTTGAGATTAAAAGTAAGGATTCTTGTCTTAAGTAAATGTCAAAAGTGAAGTATTTCTTGCTCCATCTGGATAATTATTGGATTTAACTTTTAAAGATATCATCTGTTGAATATTTCATTTCATCTCCACCTTTAATAATGCACAATGAGGAATAGTACATTCCCCCACTTTGCTTATATGCAATGACTATTATTATTTTAAGGATTCTGAGAATAAAGTCCGACTTCTGAAATAAAACTGAGAATCATCATAAAAATAAACGAATAAAATGAATGAAAGGTGTGTATGTTCCTCGTTTGTGTGTCAATGTCTAAAGTAAAGAAATTGCATGATTCTCAGTTTTATTTCAGAAGTCGGACTTTATTCTCAGAATCCTTACTTTAATCTCAAAATTCTGACTTTAAAGTGAGGATTCTCACTGTAACGTCTGAATTCTAAGTAAAGCAAGAATCCTGCCATCTATATTTTAGTTTCTTCGTTGAGTTGGACCTAATCATCTTCCATACATTTTGACCCCATTAAATCCATGGTAGCATTTTAATCACTCTCTCCGTCATGACATTTATTTTTCCACATGATGGTGCAGTGGAACAAATGAGGCCTCATAATGCATTGGCCAAAAAGGAAACCATTTGTATGGAAAACCTCATTGCTTCATGATGCCTCATTTTGCCATCACCAGCAGTCATGCCTGCTTGTCAGTCAGTGGAAAAGCAGATCTTTTGAAAAGAGGTGCTGGAATTTCCAGCTCATTTAAAAGTTAAATCCAATAATTATCCAGATGGAGCAAGAAATACTTCACTTTTGACATTTACTTAAGACATCATTCCCAGTGACTGTGATATTCACTACGGATAGTGTCATTTTCAACTCTAGCTTTATTACACATATCACAATTTGCAAGGTGGTGTATGATGTACTGTGCAAAAAAATGGACTAAGTCATTGCATATAAGCAAAGTGGGGGAATGTACTATTCCTCATTGCGCATTATTAAAGGTGGAGATCAAATGAAATATTCAACAGATGATATGCTGCTCTAATATTCATAGAAATGAACTTTATATTAGAGAAGACATTTTTATGTGGCATGGACTGCAGGCTACGGATTAAATTTTATTGTTTGATCACCATGCAGAGACATTATGAGTTCGATGGGAGTTAGCCAGCGGTGCCCTCTTTAGCAAACATTCAAGCGGCGGTCACAAGGGACACACTTTTTTTTAAACAAAGTTCTCTGGAGTGAAACCAAGCAAAGCAAAAGTGGTTCAAATTAAAAGAAAAAAAATGTTGGCAAGTATGTGAAAAAAATCAATTTGCTCCATGATCACGATGTTGCCTTCATCTCACCTTTACCGTATAGTCAAACTAAAATGGGTTTAACCTCCTTATACTTCAGAATACTCCTGAGTGACATAATGTAGAAATCAGGTTTGTGTTCTTTTGTTTTGTTTTTTGCTTTTAGTTTATTTTTTAATGTAAATAGAATTTAAATGAGCCGTGTCAGTGCTTCGTCGCGTGTACAGAGAATGACATTTGAAAAAACAGCATTTCATGCACACATTGTAACTATTATGGACACACAAGGAACTACTTTGTAGGCACAGACTATTACTTCATGGCCATGGACTACTACATTGTGTGCACAAAATAGTTGCACCAAAGTGTGCATGAAGTAGTTTTGGCTCCTTGCGGGTCACAAAGAGGAAAGTTGAACATTCTGAAGTTGAACATTCAAAAGTTAAAATATCAAAGAAAAGTTACAGAATCGACGGGCAGAGTGATTGAGTTTTATTTTAGGTTTGTGATGAGTTACAGTAATGCAAGACGTTTGAATAGGCTATTGAGAGCCAGCTTGCTTTATTGGATTGATGTTACTGTTCAGCAACTGCATCGGTCATGGATCCTGGTTGATGCATTTGACATGAAAGCTTTTCTACATGATATCACTACTTAATGTTGTTGTAAAAAACACAAGACAAGCGGTGGTGTACGTCTTGACTCAATGTCTGTGTAAGCTCTCAGTCGTACAGGAATGGTCCATTGATGAAAAGGTTTCTTCAGCCGTCATCTGTACTTCTTTGAAGGTGTTGGACGTTTCGCTTCTTATCCAAGATGCTTCTTCTCTCATCTTCTCAATCTCATCGTCTTGACTCAACCATGGTTTACTTCCAATGCAAACGTATGCGCACAACAACTTTCTGTCCAACAATTTAATATCGGTCCGACACGAAACACTAACCAAAGCAGGCGTTCCTTGTTTAAATAAACATTTTAGATATATATCATTTGTAAACCAATGTAACTATGCGAATGTAACCAAAATACTAAATAAGGTACTTTTTAACCTGTCACAATAACAGCAAAAGTATCGTTGAAGATGGTTATGGTGTATTAACCTCAACATTTAATTACAGGTTGTTTGAACGCACAGGCTTGCCGTACCTAGCGTTTGTAATCTACTGAGCAATGGTGTAAATGTTCTCATTCTCTCTTCCCATGTCGGCTGTTGCAACAAGTCACGGTCAATACAGTTTACTAAAGATAAAGCGTGTGTCTGCTTCGTCACATAAAACGCCACAATGATCGACGTGTGCATTCAGATAAAGGGGTTGTAGAAAGGTAGGCTGGCTGGGGCGCTGTTCGGTCGTGTGCTTTGGTTGGTGTTCTTCCGCCGAAGATTACTCCGCCAGCCATGGTGGGTGTGTATCCCGAAAAGTAGTGCTTAATCTAAGGTTTAATTTTCATAAATCTAACGTTCGTAAACCGAAAAGTTCGTAAGGCAAGGTGTTTGTAAACCGAGGCCCAACTGTATCTGCTTTACGTCTGTGGAGGCTCTAAGTCACACAGTAGTGGTCCATTGAGGAAAAGGTTTCTTCAAAAATAGGTAATCAGATTGGCTTCAGGGAATAGTCTACTGCTCCCCCAACTTTAGAGCAGGGACGTATCAGAGGAGAGGTCTGGCACCGCCACCCCTGTCAATCAGCGATATATGTATTGGGCCAGAGTTACTAGCATGACTTTAAGTGACTGACGAAGCTCTTCTGATGAGGAACAAAATGTCCAACACCTTCAAAGATGATTGCTGAAGAAATAATTTCTCGAGAGATATGTGCTTTGCAAAAAAAAAGTGTATGTAACTGAAAATGAATTGCTTGCTAATGGTGTATCAAACAGCTATGAGTTGCATTTCCTAAGGTGGTGTCACAAACAATAAATAAATGTCAAAGTACACATTCATTTCGTTGATATTGACTGCGATGGAGCACAAACAAGATTTGTTGACACGTATGGTGATGGTTTTCCCTTTTTACATTAGAAACCTGCCACACTTTCACAACATTAGACTTTTGACATTTAACGGAATCTTAGTGCACTATTGATACGTGTTCTCGGCAGTTGCTCATAAAAACAGGAGTTGAGTGATAAATACGGCAGTCAAGACATGTTTTGCAAAGAAAAAGAAACAGTGGTTCATATTTATGCACTTACTGGCAAAGACATCACCTGAGGCATGGAGGACTCTGTAAATATGAATAAATCAGTTGTAATCCCTCTAGTGCCTTCATTTGCTTGAGTAGAGTTCATGTGTTGTTGTTTTGTTGCGTTCCCACATTTTGTTGTTTACATAAGCCCATTAAAGAGTTAATTAAGTTTAAACTTAATAACAAACACAAGCTTTGTTATGCAAGCATCCAGAGAGACATTTTGAGGAGACGTGGATGAGATGCAAAGGACCCCTCATTTCACTGTGTGTGTATAAAAATGACACACACTCCCACACATAATTCCTGCCTTTCTGGTCAGACAGAGCTACTGTGACTCCTAACAAGACGTTATTCACAGAGGTCAGAGGTGCTGTCTATTTTTTTAAAGATATAAACCTCAACTTGAGGCTGTCTAACCGTTATCTAATTAAATTGGGCCCCCAAAGACCCCCATCCCATCTTTTTACACCCCTCTTCATGGTCAGCTTTTGTTCATTCACCGCTGAGGGGCTTCAGAGAGAAGTAAAGGCGGATGGACGACAGATTAGTTGGAGGTATATTGAGCAATTAAGACGAGGCCAGGTGTCGTGCTAATTGCGGGAAAACGGAGACCTCGGTTGACGTGTCTAATTCCCTGCTCGCTGCCCCGTAACCATCGAAGTGCATATCCGCCTCTCATTTCCGCTTTCCTCGGCGAGTAAGTAGCCATTCCTTGACCTTCACTGTCCACGGAGACCCCCAATCAGACTCACCTGGAGCTTCTCTAAGTGTGATAGCCGCTGGTATCTAACGTGGTATCAGAATCAGAATCAGAAAACCTTCGAACTAACTGCAGGTTTAGCGCCCATCACATATAATCAGAGAGAGTAATGTCAAAGAGCAAAAAGGCCTCTTGCAAATTTGACAATCTGAGTGCAAGAATGAATGTTGATTCTTTACAGAAAGTACGCACCTTAAAGAGATTGAAAAATGTGCAGATCTTATTCTGTTTTGTTCCACTTCCTTTTACCTCGGGCAAGACGGAGGATAGACAAAAACAACAACAAAAATCAATGTATTGAAGTTATTATTATAATTATTGTTATTATATTTGTAATGTAACCTGTCCATGCCACAGCTTGATGGGTTAGAGGGGGGTTGAATGTTTTACACATGGACATATACAATGGAAAACCAAGTGCTCACTTCACACTGGATATCTGTAATCTAAAACTCTGCGGTCTAGTTTTTTATCTCAAGGTGGATTGCTTAGCTGAAAATATTTTGTTACTTAAAACCTCTAGCAGACGATGCACTCTGACACGAATAAATGCCATAAGAATGTGCCAGTTTTATACAAGTAAAAAAGAAAACAAAAAAATAGCACCTTTATAAAATATACCTTTTTTTAGTTTCTTGTTTTCTGACCCCTGACTACAAACTCATATTCAACATAAAACTATGATTTCCTCAACCACTAATCATGAAATATAGTAATAATAACAGCTTTTTCATATTATTTGGAGCATTAAATTAGTCCAGTACAGCCAAGGGCCAACTGAAATGGAATCAGGAGCATGAAGATACAGTCCATAATGCATTGTTAAGCGTTCATCTATCGTTTAATATTTGGTTGCCAACAGCGCTGACAATGTGTTATTACCTTGACAGGTGGCTATAATGATCCTTGACATGCCGGTGATTATTTAAATAAGCTGCAACAATAAATATGACACCACATGATCTGCAATATGAGCTTCACAGAATAATAAAAAATAAAATATGTGTACAGAGGAGTAAAAAATGGGATTGAAAGTGAGGCTTGTGGAGGTTTAGAGAGAAGAATATCAATGAGTTTCATCGTAAAAGCAGCTCATTGTTATTTTGAAATTAGGCTCAGGAACAAAGCAGAAGTCGGATATCGCGGAAATGAATTGTGAGCGTGTTAGAGCGAGAACATTCTTGATTACCACCGTTGTCAACATGGAAATGACTCGGCCTATATGCCCAAGGCTTTGGCAGAACCAGTCAAATCCCCACAGCTGTGCTGTCGTGCCATCATTGCCTTTTCTGAGCACACCAGGTTTCTTGTAAATAGTTACAGAAAACACTAAATCAACATCTGATTACTGCCCAAAGTTTGCAAAGTGGCACTCGGGCTCTAAAACCGTCGAGGGGCAGTTGGAATCAACAGATAAAGACGCAAAAGTGTTCCTTTGACAAAGACTAAATAAGCATAAAACATCAGCTAAAACAAACATAAAAGCTTCTTCACAAACACCAACTGTCATGAAAGGCAACAGATAGCAAGCATACTGGCAGCCGCGGTAATTAAGGGAGAAGGGTTAGCGGGAACGTTGCCGAGCGAAGAACGGCCGCTCCGACACCTGTTCGTGCGTCTGGCCCAACCTGAAAGAAAGTGAGAGTGCGCAATGGAGAGAGAGAGAGAGAGAGAGAGAGAGAGAGAGAGAGAGAGAGAGAGAGAGAGAGAGAGAGAGAGAGAGAGAGAGAGAGAGAGAGAGAGAGAGAGAGAGAGAGAGAGAGAGAGAGAGACAGAGAGAGAGAGAGAGTAAGGCGACTTTGTAGCCGTGCCATTTTAGCGCCGCATCATCTAACGAGATTAGATGCTTCACTAATGAGCTCTACAGTGAGGGGAGTCGACTGCCATGCGAAGGTCAAATGTATTCTGGACTTCAATGTGCCGTGGATTTCAGGAGTCATTAACTAATAAACAAATGATTTGAAGCAATAAATGCAGTTTGCTTTGTAATAAAAGCTTCAAAATAGTTGGGATTGTACATTAGCTTGTGAAATAAAAAAAATATGAGAATTTGGTTTGGTATTTGGAACAGTAGGTCTTGCTGCGGCGTACGTTTCACAAGCAAATAGTACAAGTGGTGTTGTCACTGTGGATCTGTTTGTGACCAACATGTGGCACCGTAGAGCTCCTCCGACAGCGGCACACCTGTTGGTCATGATGTCATAGATTTTCTGGTAAAAACAGTCACAAAAAAACAGTTTTTTTTCTAATTACTTCTGCTGAGCTTATTTTACAAAGATTCCTCAGCATATAGCTACATTTTACGTTTTAAGTCTTGTTTTTGTGACGTGACGTCTGGAACGCCCCTGACCGAGAAAGCGACACACAATGCATTTTGGGTACTTTGTTTGGTCTCCGTGTTGATGGCGAAATTACCGTAAATTTGAGGCTATAAGCCTCTACTTTTTTCCCAAACTTTCAACCCTGCAGCTTATTCAGTGATGCGACCAATGTATGTAATTTTTCTAACGGCCGCCAGGGGCGCTGGAGTAGAAAAGGTAAGAATAAGACCGCTGGAATATATGCATCGATGAAGACTGTATATAACGTAGCTTTCAAGCTAAAATGGTTGACGGCAAGCTAACGGTTTACTTTTTATGACAAAATGCCCTTTTTAAATCTATAAGAAAGATTAGATCAATCTGTGAACGTGCTTTAATCAGAATCAGAATCAGAAACATCTTTAATGCCAAGTATGTAGAACCAAGTATGAAGAACACACACGGAATTTGTTTCCGGTAGAACTATCATGTTTATGTATTTAGTTCTTTATATATTTTTGTATTTATTTATTGTGAGTACTGTAAATTTGCAGAGGAATGATTGCATGGCGAAGTACATTAACACAAGGAGAGCACTCTGCATCTTCGGATCAAACCTGCGGAATCCTTGTCACTGCTGTCCACTGTAATCTGTTTAATAATATTTATGTAGGCAAAATTGAACATGTGGTATGAAATGACTAATGTCACGCTCCTAATTTAGTCATAAGACTTTACTGCTGTCAGTTATGGAGATGACATCCATGAGGACGCCGTATGAATAGTCATCCATCCTCTCGTCACCTTCATAAACCCCACCGGCAAACACCAATCACTGGAAAGTCTGAAACGGCTGACCTCAGACCTGGAAGAGTGAATTGGAATGCCACTTGAAGCAGGAGTTCTTTTTGAATATCTGCCCAACATCTCCGGAATTAGATTGCTGCAACACACCTCAAGCCATCGCGGACTTCTTTGACCTGTTCACCCTTCTACTTGCCATCCATGGTGCAATTATGGGAGCTTTTGGCGACTGGTGGCGCCCAAGATGGTTATCTGAATCGTTCGCAGCATATGTTTTTGGTGGAGACTGAAATACATAACACTATAGCTAATTAAATATACTATAAAATTGTAAACTTTTGTACCCTGTCACTTTTACTTCTACATGAACACCAACTGGAGAGAATATAAAATGATGTGGGTATAAAACTAGCTTGTTTTCAGAAAGTACTGTGGATTCACAACCTAATATTAGTTGAAAATGACAAAGCAATTCTTAAGAAATTACGAAAATAACAAAAGGGCAATTCTACTTCTACCTTTATATATGGATATCTATGACACCGAACATAAACCAACACGAACCTAAACTGAAAATACCGGGCAAATGTTGTGAAGAAGAAATACCAACAATGTCTCGAATTGAATCACTTGAGTCCTGAGCAAAGTTGAATATCCGACAACCACGTGTCAGTGTAAAGTAAAGTCGAGAAATTACAAGACCATATTTGGGATAGCACTCATGACTAAACGCCTACCCTGTAGCTGAAGGTTGCAAAAACAAAATAAACAAGACAGATGTCAATACACAGAGGGCAGTAATGCTTCAATACATACGTACCAAAAAGGTCACAAACATGATGTTCTTTCTGCCCTGTGAGAACAACTGCGACTACTCGACTGGAGTTTAGTTGGGAACAATATATGCATATTCTTCCTGTTCTTAATTGTGCAACATTTCTTTCAGTTGCCCTCAGTGTTGCCTATCCGGTTGCCACACAACACAGTATGACACTGAAAGCGTAAAATCCTAAATTTAGACTTGCTACTCCATTAAAAATGAACATTTTTACACTGTAAATTTTTGATTGAATTTGAACACAAACAATAAACCACAATATACTGTCCTGACACTGGATTTCTATGAGATATTGTGAATATTTTGGAGTTACAGGTTTCAAGCTCCCTCGTCTTGTTTAAAATGGGGATTGTTTTCTAAAATTTATACGAGGTCAGACAAATAGCTCTTCGAGGCCACATATGGCTCATAGGCCCTCTGACTTCTTGCGACGGCTTTTGATGAAATACTAAAAAATACATTTATATGTATATCCTTAACATGAGCTCACTGAACCACGACCACTCAGGGTGACCATTTGGCTGCTCATGACTTATGAGGTGCGCTGCATTTAGCCAAGCTAATACAAGTGAAGACCGTGCTATTAACATCAGGAAGAGAATCTTCAACTGTATGATGCATTCTGATTGGCAGAGGATGATATTTCACCATGACAGGCATTACCAATGAATAATTAAATGTTTAATATAATGATCTGGGCGGGGGAAGCAGGAAGAAAGAGACAGAGACAGAGAGGGCAGAAAATGGTAATCTCACAATTCATTGCCCTTAAAACCTTTCTAGCATTACTACCCAGCATTATTGTATGGAGGGATGGGAGGGCTTTCGTTGAAACAAATTTTTGATGGCTAGCCAAGAGTAGAAACGGTTATTAGGTTTGAGAAGTCCTTCATGATGGAAGTGGTATCATGCTGAGCGGGAGATCATGAAATTTTAAGTGGGGAATTTTCATCAGAGAGGCCGCGGGACAATGAGGACGTCTGGGCAAAAGCATGAGGACTCATGCGTTTCGGAGAGGCATAATGCTTGGCTAATGTGGCCGCAAATGAATAGTTAACGGGCTCGAGATCGTTGTTCTTGTTCGAGCAGCAGCAAAATAGATTAGACACTTTTTGGGAAGATAATTTTATTTGGGAGACGTAGAGACTGAAACATTTGCTGGCATGTTTTATTTGTTATCTGTACATTGAGTAAAGCCAATGACAACAAACCCCCTTTTTGAGCCAATGCAACCTTCAAAAAAAAACTCAGGGTAAAACATCATTCAAAATGTCACGTGTCATTGCAAAAAAAAAAATCATGATGTCATTTCAATTTATGCAAAATGTGACCGTGTTTACTTGAACACAAAAGTGGATATATATTGTACTTGTCTGAAACCATTACGTTTTATTTATTTTTATATGAATGTCAACAGGTCAATACACAGCTGGATCGTATCTTCTGCAATCAAGTGATATGAGGATCTTATTCTTCTCCCTGCCAGGATAGGTCAGGTCAGTGGTACAGATAGCTGAATAATGATGTGTGGAAAGATTTTCATGGACCGAATGTTGTCACCCTTCTAAAATATATGTATTTTTATTTTTTTCACAAAACACAACAAAAAAATCACAATTTTGATTAGATTATTTGCATTAACTCATTCACTGCCATTCACAAATTTATTCGGGAATTAAATACGTATCGGCAAAAAAATATGACATAGAGCACCATTCCCAAATTTGTTCTGGTTTTATTTTCTAATGCTTGGGTGGCGATAAAGCGCTGGCCATGGCCTCTGGTAATGTGTTCGCTTTGTATTAGAGAAATAATTATTTTTCAAGACAATACATTTTATTTTACTCTGACGTATTATCAAAAGAGGTCATTATTGTTCTGCCATCTGCCAAAAGAAAAACGTTTGACGTCTAGCCAGTACATCTCAATCAATAGCGTCCTCTAAAAAGTATGACAAGGACTACTTTCATCCCCGAGCATAATTCACAGTCCACCCACGCCTTCCAAACACTTATTCAATGTCTCCAAATGCCCACCGAAGAGCTAATTTTCACACCTCACTCAGATGACCTTTGGAATCACATTTATTGTATGTGCAGTGACTGTTGCCTGCATGACAGCTTCTTATGCATATTCATATCTATATATAGCCGGCCCCACACAAAACCCTTCTCCTTTCTGTAAAAACAAAAAAAGAAAAATACACAAGGCCGCTCGTTACTGAATGTTTTTCATCAGGACCGGTGAAAGGAATATGGCGTATGTATTTAATGGATTATAATTTGTGTATGAGTGTGTTTGATTGGGGGTCTGGAGGGAAAGTGAAATTGTTTTGAAATATGATTTTGGGGAGGGGTGGGTTGTTTGTGAGTGTGATGATGAGACGTTAGGAGTGGGAAGTGCGCAACTTGTGGGGGTTGTGCATTTGTGCTAGTGGTTGCATCTTTTTATCAACGTGTGGGAGTGCGTGTGTGTGTGTGCGTGTGTGTGCGTGTGTGTGTGTGTGTGTGTCTGTGTGTGTGTGTGTGTGTGTGTGTGTGTGTGCGTGTGTGCGTGTGTGTGTGTGTGTGTGTGTGTGTGTGTGTGTGTGTGTGTGTGTGTGTGTGTGTGTGTGTGTGTGTGTGTGTGTGTGTGTGTGTGTGTGTGTGTGTGTGTGTGTGTGTGTGTGTGTGTGTGTGTGTGTGTGTGTGTGTGTGTGTTGTAGCACGTGCTCACAGGCTCTTCTTGTTTGCGAGGTGAGAAGAGTGAGAAAGTATGGTCCCTCAGCATGCCTCCACCTCCTCTTGTTCCATCTGCCCATTTCACTCCATTCTCCATGAATTAAAGACGCCCTACATCTGCTTTGGGGTGCATTGTTAGTTGTGCGAATTCTGTGGTTTCTCTGCTTATGAAAAATTAAACACTTTACTGCACAGGATTAGTCTCCAATTCCAAAAAACCCCGACTCTAGCAAACACGATAGGGCGTGGGGGCCTGTTGATATGCGTTACCCCGGCATCAACAGGAGTGGCGAACATCTCAAGTAAAATTTGTGTGGCTGGGCGCTGGTTTAGTAAAGAAAATAATTAACATCTGTTCAGCGTAATAGTGAGCACATGTGTGAAACCTGGAATTATTTCTCAACACTCTCATAAAGACCAGCTCTTCACAGCAGTTACTCACCACATGAGACATACGCTTATGGCCACAACTCTTGAAGGTACAGTTAGGATGGCGGGAAAAAAATCATTGGCACTCCCCTATCCACTCTCGAGGACTCACACACTGCGAGAATCCAAAAAAGGGCGCGGAAAATCCTACTGGACCCTCCGCACCCCGCCCACCACCTTTTCCACCTACTCCCCTCAGGCAGGTGCTACCGACCCATGCGTACCAAATCCAGCAAGCATTTAAACAGCTTCTTCCCCCAAGCCATTAACTCTCTCAACAATAACCCAAATAGAACTGTATAGCAGCTCCATTTTCTCCATTTTTTGATGATACAAGTGCGGCGTGTCCTACCGAAGAATATTTTTTGTGTTCTACATACTTGGCAATAAAGATGATTCTGATTCTGATTCTTATTCTGATTCTGATTCTGAACTGTGTGTGAAAGAGGAAATAAATTGAAAATATGATGTTAAATCATATTGAATGATATGGAATTTTTAGAAAAAAATGGGGTTCAGAGAACGATTTCCTTTCCTGTCAGTGGAAAAAAATCAGTAAATAAGTAAAATAAAAACAGGACACTTTTTATCTCACTGCCCGAGGTGCAAAAATGTGTCCACTCCAGTGCCAGGGTTATTGTCATTGCCACTCAAATAACAGGACCCACAAAATCAGAATAAGAAAGCCTTTTATTTGTCCCACAATGGGGAATTTTGCAGTACACAGTGTGGCTGTCCAAAATACAATACAACACATACATTTTGGTTTATATAGCGCTTTAACAACAGTTTAAGCTGGAACAAAGTGCTAGCATGGAAAAAAGGGAAATTCTGCCCCCTTGTGGAAAGGAAAAAAACTGCCAGAGGTCTGGCCAGCGCATAATTGCCACCCAAGCAACAAAAAACAAAACCCGAACTAATTCGAGAATGGCGCTTTGCGTCATATTTTCAATTCCCAAATAAATTTGGGAATGGCAGTGAATGAGTGAAGTACTCAAATCAAATTTTAGGCTCAAGCTGCAGAACTGTTGATAATGGCGCAATCTTTTTGATGATGCAAAGTTATTGGTTGAACAAACAAGCTGTTTTGGGGATCTCCTGAAAAGTGCAGATTTTGGGTTACGATGTTTCTTCATGACACTTGTGATTTGTGTGTGCTTGTGTGTGTGCGTGTGTGTGTGTGTGTGTGTGTGTGTGTGTGTGTGTGTGTGTGTGTGTGTGTGCGTGCGTGCGTGTGTGTGTGTGTATGTGCGTTTGGATGTCTCTGTGTGTGTCTGTGTGTGCGTGTGTATGCGTGTGTGGCATATCGCTTGAAAATTGCATAATTTGACCATTATTGAACTAAAATAGTTTCTCATGACTACAATTATACAATTCCCATGTGCCGAGAGCCAAAATGTGCACTTGCTCCCTCGTCTTCCGTGACATGAGAACTGGCCTGATAAAATGTATTCTCCAACGGGTGTGTGGCAGCAAATGAATAGACACTTTATGGGCTGCTGTATAGATAATTGGGACAAAAGGGACTGCAAGATGCCCCCTTTGAACCGCCGGGCTTGAGTAGAGTAATGAGTGTAATCAGGGGTTGTGGTCGCAATGTTGCCCTGTACAGAGCACCCAGGACACAGGGGAGGACCTGTGTTTGCCTATGACATTAACATGCGGGGGCCTTAAGGGCAGCCATATTTGGGAACGGCTTGGTAAGTGGGAGCCCTCGCAGGAAGAACAGGTGTTCCTTGCCGACAAGGCCATCTATCTTTCACTGGCCCGTCTCCGTTAGATTCAGGGTTAATTATCATCAAATAAGCCATTAAGGAGAGGGAAGGAAGCATGGAGGATGAGGGGATACTAACCTTGGCAAGAGAGGTAAATGGAGAGGGGGAGGAAAGATGGGTGAGGTTTGGTCGGCTTTGGTTGTTGCTAAGTTACACATTGTGACTCGAAAATAATGTCTGGGTACAAACCGGGAATGTCCCAAAAATGGCAGAATTGGATAGATTATATTAGATTAGATGAGCCTTTATTTGTCTAATAGTGAAGAAATGTATATTTCACAGCAGCAAAAATAAAATACAGGACCTGCTCTAAAGGCAGCCACTCTCGCGGCGCCATCTTGAAGTCAAAAACAAAATATAACAAATAATATGTAATAATAATGTAACAATCTTCAATCGTTAGCACTTTATGCATTTTCTTCGTTGCTTGAAGCAGTTCTAGATGAAAGAGGAGAGGATCAAAGTGTCCTTTTCGCCAGTAGAATGTGCAGGTCTACTACAAGCTAAATGTTGAACACAAAGCTGTAGCATCCATTGATGAAAAGAGATTATCTCACATACAATGTCCCACGTAAATCCATTTCAATTCCAAGCCGCGACAGTTCCACATATACATCGGCGCTCTGACTGTCCAACAGCATCAACTTTTCCGCTGAACATAGTGAGGCTGTGAAAATGCAGCCCATTACAGGCCCAAAAAAGCACAATCGCCCCAGAGCTTTCCAGCTATTACAGTTAAATGGCACCGGCATTCGATTTTCCTCCCAATCAAAAACAGTGCTGGCATATTCGTGCTGCAGAGAAGGTGCAACGCCGTAGTACATTCTTCACCTTGATGAATATCGTGGCCAAAATGGTGAAATATAATCCGCATCTACACGACAACACAAAGCAACAAAAGACTTTCTGATTCTGATTCTGCTAAGTGTGGTTTTCATTTTTCTTCACCATCAAGCCAGTTTCATGAAGCAGATGCTATCTACAAAACACGCTATTTTTCTACTTCTTTCTTTCTTTGCTGCTGTGTTACTTCCGGATAGAGTGAACGCTGGCACGAATGGCTGCCGCTGTTCACCCGCACAAAAAAATCCTGTGACTGCAAAGTATCCTTGACAATTTTGAAAGGTGCTTAGAAATTAAATGAATTATTATTATCATTATTATTTATATTTAGACGTAAATCAAAATGAGAATAGCTTTAAAGTCAATCAGACATTGTTTTGGGGTTTCACAAAACTGTTAAAGAATGGTCAGAGGTTACCACTTCTTTAGGTAAAACATAATGAATGAAAGAATGAATGAGACAACCAAATGTTGGAATTACACAAATTGAGACTTTTATAAAACACCGTCATATCGTGGTGCACCTTTTGTCTTCATGGCATCCATCTTATTCGAGAGTAGTCCAGTATGTGAAAATGGAAAATGCCATCCGGCTTTGTATCCGCGCCCTAAACATATTAATTGGCATTACAGTAAATGTCGACACGTACAGTAAATTGTATGCTGGAAAGTCAGTGACACTTCCCCTATTGAAAATTTTACTGTGTGCTTATACCTTCATTTATCCACTCAACGTGACCATGAATATTTAAAGCAGACTATTGAACCCCAACTGACCAGAAAAGATGTAGCAGTCCGAGCGCTGTCAAAATGATGGCGCTGAAATAAAACTGCGCTCATCAAAAGACAGAAAAGGCAGCCCAACAACCGCCCTGCATTCCCCCATGTGCCTGTATGATGTATGTACACAAAATTGCTCAGAGGCATACAGCACAATGCAAGCACTGTCACAATGGCGGACGTCACTGTGACATGACAGGCATATCACAAATGTGTCATGTTTTTGGATGTGAATTTGAGGGAGAGGGTGTGGGTGGGGGGTTGTTAGTACAAGTTGATGTACCCTACCTTGACGCCCCTATGATTACTTAAGATGGGACGTTACCTGTGCTAAAAAACATTACAGACGGTCCCCAGCTTAAGGACGAGATATGTTCCAAACAGTCGTTCATAATGTGAATTTGTTCGTAAGTTGCTTCAGTGCTATATTTTGTAAGGCATGTATGATTAAGGCTTATATCAGTATGTTTAAGGTTTATATATGTATGTTTAAAGGACAACCGTCGTCACTTTTTTTGTTTCCTTACATCAGAAAAACGTTTTATAGCATCTAAAATACCCAAAACACGCAGTATGATATGTTTATTCAAATGCAAAACACCAATAAAAATGACTTAAAGTGTCATTCTGCAAAAAAATTGAGCTGCGTATTGGGCATTTTCAGAAAGTCCCGCCCCAAGTTTGTGACGTCCCACCAAGATGTCTTGCATTGCTGGAGAATCAAAACAATGGCTTCAGATTCGGAGAATATGCTTTCTTGTTACACATCCAGTTATGAGTTTGATTCAAATAGTTCTGAAGAGAAAAGCATACAGGTTTGCAATTGATTAAAGAATTTATTCCGTGCCATTTTGAGGCAACAAATGTGTCACCAAAAAGGAGGCAGAAAATGGCGACCGAGCTCCTGTGAGGAATTAATCAGTCTGTTTCCACAGGCTGATAAATTCTTTATATGGAGCTTGGTCGCCCTCTTCTGGCTTTTTTTGGTGCAAGATGACGTTTTCAGACCAAACAAGCACAGCAAAATGCATTGACGTGATGGAAGGACTGCTACAATCTGTCCTTTTTTTCGGTCAGGGGCGTTCATTCAGTGACGTCACGTACGGACTCGTCACCAACTCAAAAACAAGTTCTTCCGGAATATTCAGCGCAAGTCTTAAAACGTAAAATATAGCTATATGTGGTGGAATCTTTATAAAATACGCTCAGTAGAAGTCATTTGAAGGCATTTTACAAATTATGGACACAACTTGTCCGGAGACGTCGGTTGTCCTTTACGGCTTGTATAAGTTACATGTGTTGTGTGTGCTTGTGTGACGACACGTCAGGGAAATTCTCCAACGTTGAGACTCGGTTGTTAAAGTAGACAGTCAACACTCCCAGAATTTTATATGAATTGCTGTTGTCTTGTAAAAACCTTGTCAAGTGTCTGATTATTTGATTGTGGGATGCTAGGCTGCTTTGTGTGAAAAGAAAAACTTGGTCAACTTATTGTCTCCACATTCGGTGTGTCAAACACCCCCAAAAATAAAATAAAATAAAGGCGTCTGTTTGTATGCTCCTGTCATTTCAGTCAAAAGCTACTGTAACACTGCAATTAAAAAAATGTGAAGACGTTATGACCAAGGAAAGCCAATCATCACTTGTGTGTAAGTATGTGATTATTTGATGCAACAACTCAATGTAAAATTGACATGGTCGAGGAGGAACTAGCACCATCAAAAACAACAGAAAGCAACATTTTTATCAGACTTTAAATCTCATAGTGGGTAAACTATCGACATGACAAAGCAACATCTACCCTTCACTTGTCTTTGTGGTTTACCTTAGTGCCTTGGAGCATCAAAATGTGTTTTTAATTGTTGTTTTTGTATTACATTTACTGCCCTCGGATGTGTGATTTTCTTTGTTGCCGTTGTTTTTTTTTGTTAGTGTGTTTTTTTTTTTTGTGGGATTTTTTTTTTTTTTTGTGCCACAGTTCCTCGCTTAAAGGACAGGGACACATTTTTTTTGTTTCCTAACTGACATCAGAAAAACGTTTTATAGCATCTAGAATACCCAAAACAGGCAGGCTGATATTTTAGTCAAATGCAAAACACCAATAAAAACGACTGAAAGTGTCCCAAAGCTGTCACAAAGGAGCTCGAAACTGGGGAGATTCAGAAGGTCCCACGGCCTTGTTCGTGACGTCACTACGGGTCACACACTGCCTTGCTCCAGAATAAAATCAATGGCTTCAGAGAGTTCAGATTCGTGGGAGATGCTTTCTTGTTACTCATCCAGTTATGAATATGATTCAAATAGTTCTGAAGAGGAAAGCATAAATGTTTGCAATCGATTAAATAATTCCTTAAGTATCAATTCGAGCCGTCTGCAAGCGATGAAACGGGTGAAGATCTGGACTCCGATGTAGCACCCAGAAAATGCACAAAATGGCGCACAAGCTGCGTTTGTTCAGTATATGAAGCCGCTTATCAGAGCCGGAAAGTCACCCGTGATTGGTGAAAATCCGTGGTAGAAGACAGAGCGGTGTGTTTTACGCACACACACAAAGGAGACCGCCACGCTTCGAACAAGCACACGGACTTCAGATGTTGAGACGAGAAAGAAAGCTCCTACAGCGCTCCAAAGTAAAAACTGACACAGTGGAAAGTGGATGTTTGTCCGATCGGTTTGCTCCACTAACATGGCGATTGCTCTCTTTCATCAGGTGAACTCACAGTTAGCATGCAGTGACTAAATGAGTTAACATGCATCAAAATTCCGCTATTCAAGCGCCGAATCGCTAACTCTAGTTAGCTTCCTCGTTGGCCTCCACTGTTTGACTGCTATGCTCCATTGGAAATGGGCTGATTTGTCCGCTGGGAATTTCGTAAACTTACACCTTCTTTATGCATGTTACCACAATTGGCTGCGACACACAATGATTCACAATCACATTATTTATGTAGTTTCCTTCTAATTTTGCGATCAACACGGTGTTTTCAGCCGAAAAAAAGTATCCAAAATGCATTGTGTGTCGCTTTCTCGGTCACGGGCGTTCCGAATGTGATGTCACTACGGGCATCGCCATCAACTCGAAAACAAGACTTCACGAATATTCAGCGCGAGTCTTAAAATGTAAAATATTGCTATATGCAGTGGAATTTTTGTAAAATGCACTCAGCTCAGTACAAGTCATTTGACGTGATTTTACCAATTATGGACGCAACTTGTTCGGAGGTGTCGGTTGTCCTTTAAGGGTGAGATCGATTTTCAATAATTATCCAACTGAGAGTAAAACAAAAGTCCAAATGGTGGGATTATTGTCAAGTACATTTTCCATGCGGTCAGGGAAACTGCACTTAATTGTATTGTTATATTTTTTCCATGTAACATTAATGAGGACATATAAAATGAGTGCCTATGACAGATAAATAGTTCTGGTGCTAAATCTGTCTTATAGCAACTTCTCATGGTCATTTGGTATTTTTCATGGCATTTTTATGGAACTATAGTTTTCACCAGAAATAAATATCTACAACTATTTCATGAATATGATTGCATTTCATTGAAGGACCACACAGATGATGCAGGGCAACACTCCTGTTACATGAGAGTTGCAGACTGCACAAGAAATGATGTGATTGGGCACTAACAGAATGCCATCTTCACTGAGGTACAGCCATCGGTGCAACCTCAATGCAACAACCATCACATTATGCGAGATGGACCAAGCGAATTGAAAATGACTCTGGAGAGGGCAGGAGGGGGAGATAGACCCCACATGCTGTCACCTTATTTTCATCTCCAAACTTGGATTAATGCATATGTCTCCTGAATGAGTTATACAGCAGTCTTGGTTTTAATGATGTAAATAATGCAGTACTGCCATTGAAATTAAGCAGCCTAAAACAGATGTAGGCTTCTTTACTTTCCCATCTTGAGTGAGCCACAGCGTCTATAGGTCAGATTACTTTTTTATATATGATAAAATATAGATGAATCAACCCCCTCCAACCTCCTCTAATCACTTTACTATATTTTTATCACAGTGCCCGTGAGGATAAGTGGAATGACTTCCCATGCTAATCATACCCAGAGGTAGCTGATCCTATTTTGCATACCGGAGAAAGAAAGGCTTTCAAAGATAGACTTGACACAGCAGAAATGTTGGGGTAATTCGCTATACGAACATCTTTAAACATCGCTTTCTAATCGTTGTTTACGTTTTGGTTTTCCTGATACGTCATATCCTGCCTTCCCTTACATGATGTCGCATCTACATTACGTCACATCCTATTGCGTCGCACACTGTCCGCCATATAAATGCCCTCCCAGTCCTTTCTCTCTCTCTCTCTCTCTCTCTCTCTCTCCCTTCCTGCGTCCTCCTCGCCCGACCTCCCACAATGACTCCGCTGTCTTCAAAATTAAACTAACTTTCTGTCCAACATCTGGCCAGGGACGAACGATTAAGATAGACCCATTAAGAACATACAAAATCCAATGCCTCAAACCTTGGCCAAAGTACAGTTGGACTAAAATGTGATGGAAAGCTTTAGGATTGCAATGTACAAATTATACTCTCATATCATTCAAGCCATCCGCACACCTCATATGAGCTCTTTTCAACCAGCATTAAAAAGATAAACTCTGCTTAATTTTGTTGACTCTTTTTTTTTGTTGCAAGATTTGAGGTAATGAGAAAAGAAGTACCAGTATCCCCAAAGTTTAATCGGCAAGGCAAAACTAATGGATATTATTTTTTTCTGCTGGGTCACATCTAGATTCCAATTTGGCAATTTTTCTGTGCCTCTCGCTGTATGTTCCAGCCAGGTGAAGGTATTTGGTAGACAACATTCTGCTCATGTGTTGGCCCACGGCGCCACCGCCTATTTGAGGCATTTTTCCTTCAGCGTCCGGCACGGTCCGAACGTGTGTGTGTTGGGCGACCTCTTCTACCTTCTCTGTTAGCAGGGAGAGCGATTTTTCAACAGTGTGCATGCATGGAAAGCCGTCCGTATTTGTTTCAGCAGAACGATAGAGTAATAAAAAATAATAATACGAAATATAAAATGATAAAAATGCCACTAAAAGTTATAAGATTTAGAATTTAACTGTAAGCAGTTTGGTATATCATAGTATTCAATAGAAAATGTTCTTTAAAACCAACAGATTAACATTGTATACTATTCTGTCGAATAAACCTCGCATCGGCCATTTTGAATGCTTTTCGATTTACGACCGTTTGATTTATGACAGTTTTGTCGGAACGGAACCTGGTCGTAACTCGGATGTTACCTGTCGAACTATTTTCCTTCTACAAAAGTGCAAAAAAAGTTACATTAAAACCAGAAGAAATTTCCTCAAATCTATCAAAGGGACTACCAACTTTCACTGTTTCCACTTCCATTTCAGCAAAAGCATCCACAGCATGGTAATTTACAACCCCTAACCAAAACAGTTTCTCCAAATTGCTTGACAGGTCTTCATGCACATTTTTGGTTCTTGTCAAAGCTCTAAAGTTTCCATTTATGAAAAATGTCTGGTTTGGAGTCTATCATTATGGCAATCTCTCCCTCACTGTTGTATCATCTCCTCATGAGAACACATCATATTCGAAGGCCTGTAAAAACGGTCCCAGCAAGGGCCGGCATATTCATGCAGACACTATCATTTTGCACCAACAGTGATCTCCACGGGCCATCTGCATCTCGCTGTGGCACAGGTTTGCCAAAGGGAAGAAGAATCAGACACCTGTCTGCGGTGTGAGGTTTTATTTATTTTTAACCCCCCCCCCCCCCACCACCTAATGACACACACACACACACACATACACACACACGCATGCACACACAAGCGCACGCACAGACACAGATGCACACACACACACACACACACACACACACACACACACACACACACTTCAACAGCCAAGGTGTAGCCAAGTGTATCAAAGCAGTGGAGTGAAAATGTCTCCTTGAGGAGTAAGAGAAAGGTACTTCAGGTTGTAAAAGCAGTGTTATATATTGCGGTTATTTGGGAGTAATGGTGCTACTTAAAAAACGGCAATCAAACATTCACTGGAAAGTCAGGTAGGATGACAAGCACCAAAAAGAATTGACTCCGAGATGATCAATTTCTGTCTATGCACGTTGATTGACAAAAAAAGAAAAGTTCATTCCACTCATCAATTGCAAATCTTAGCTTGGTCATGCTTGACTCATAGCAATGAGGATGCAACTTTTTTTTTAAATTTGTCCCAGGAGGCTGGTATCAAATGTGTGTGAGCAGGTCCTCGGGGAAATAACAGCACTGGTGAATGGTGTACTGACAGTGTTGTTTGCTTCGGTATTCTCACTGTCAGATCAAAAGCCATGGTGGAAAAAAAAAAAAGAATGACAGATGATGTCATGGGGTCACGGAGAAGAATAGCCACTTGAAAACACCAATTATGTTGAGTGTTTTGAAGCTAGTTTTGTGCTTTAAACAGGAAATAATTCATGGCTGCATAGTTGGACTGAGTTAGCATACATTTGAAAAATAAGATTTAATCGCAAAACCTTTGCCACTGGAAACAGGAAATAATGGGGTAACCACCGAACCTATGCATAATTAAAACAATGTTTCACTATTTGTTTTTATCAGATTTGTTTAAAGCATTGTTTTTCTTTTCCGACCGTGCGACCCTTGACTGGATACATCCCACAGTAGCATCAGTGCTAATGGCACAGTCCAAGGATTCACGCAGGACTTATGAAAACCTGAGATTGAATTTATAACCGTTTTAGCAGTGGTGGACCGTCAAGGCCTACAAAGCCTTCTTTGCTGGCCTAAAAATATATGAATCACAGACTGATGTTAATTAAATGTTGTCTTTGAATTATTTTTAAATAATTCAACATTCTCTTTTGACTTCGTTTCATTACTTTTCCCCTGTTGTGCTGCTTTCAGATGTGTGTTTTCATATTAAAGCATTTAACCAATCACATTTCAGCCATTATTTGTTACAGGGGTCAGAAATGTACACGGACACCTTCACAATCAGTTCTGCGGGCCCTGTCGCATCAAATGTGTCGATCAAACTGTTGCTCTAACCAGATTTCGAATGTGCAACCCAAAAGGGCTAACAATGCCTTTTTGAAGGCGCTAGTAAACATCAGAATTTTCGGCAACTATGATTGGTTAGTCACTAGCCAATCATAGTTGGCGAAAAATGCTCTGATCACAAGCCGCTGATGACAAGAGCATACTGGCCAGAGCAAGCACACTATATCAGTAGCGAGCTGCAATAGCAAATATATTGTGTTGATTTAATAGCAATTTTTTAATCACACAATGGCTGAAGGACAAGAAATTGATTTGGTCGGAGATTTACAGTTAAAGCCATTTTCAAGACGGACTTTTCAAGAAAAAAATTAACATCATTAAAAAAGGTCGGTCACTTATTTCCTGCCTAATGGTAGCCTCTAGTGGACTTGTCGTAAATCACACCACACTTTTTTTCATTCTTGATTAATTTAGACGTAGCTCTACTGAAGGCCTACTGATGAAATTCACGCAACTGCGTTTTAGTTTTAGCTAGAAAAAGTGCAGCCCTGGGACAAAAATAACCCACTTATTCCGTATTGCGGCTTTTAAACTACCTGTACTCCGTACATAATGCCATTTATTTTCGGCAATTGCCTTGTACAAATCAAATCTTTCGGATCGCAGTGACATCATTAATTGCTGGTCCAGCTATTCTGCCCGCGACCCCTCATACTCTTCATTAATTTGGCTTTTTTGTTTGTTTTGTCTGAGTGGCTTTTCGTTTTTTTTTTTTTTTTTTTTAATTCAGGGCATGTCAGATCTTCGGTCAGTCGGGTCAAGCAGCACTACACATCCGAAGATTGATCATTTAGGGAGGACAACATACTGTACTTGTTTCATTGGCTCATCTGGCCAAGTTGGGCAGGTGTTAATCATGTTTATTTTATTTTATTTTTATTTTTTCCCATGAGCGCATGGCTCTTCAGGTAGCGAAGAGGGCACATAAATGAATGGTCTGCTTGAGAAATCTTCTGAGTAATTTCACCCAGCTTGATGCATTTTAGGAGTTCAATTGAAGCAACCCTTACGTCCCCACCCCACCCTATCCTCCATCCTTCTCCTCTTGCTCACTATATAAAAAGCATTATTAATATTCACCAGAAAGTGCCAAGAAGAGCAGTAGAGGGTCGCTACATCCAGATGGATGTCCCTTAAGTCTGCCTTCAATTAGTCTCCACAAACTTACATCTTCCAGTTGAATTCTGATTAGCTCATCTGGCAATTTACTGAGCCGATGTTGAGAGGACTCAGTCCCTCCTTGAAGGCAACCTTGCTGCTTTTGTATCGAGAACCTTTGATCATCTCACTCTTATTACTTATAAAACCCAATACTATTAGATTTTCCCCATCCCTGTGCATAGTGCTTTCTAACCCCTCATTTATATCAAAGAAAGACAAGATTATTATCGCGTTTAGTTAATATATACCTTTAGCTTTCCGGCGCTATTATAAGCCTACTGTGGCCTGTCCTCTGCTGTCTCCTCAGCTTGCTACTTCCCTCTTGTGGCCAACACACGGATGAAGTCCACATGTTCACTTTATGGCCATGTCTGCACAATAAGGAATGTGCAACACCAAAAGACTGCATTCATATTCTCCAAACCACCAGGGGAGAGAGCCCATGGCTATTAACATATAGAGTCTTTATTTCAATCCCATTCACTTTTCCATTCATTTCAAAGAGTAATGCCAGCAGGTTGGTGCAGTAACACCGCGTGAGGCTGTGACTTAGCTTCACATTTGATCGTTTTCATCTGATTGCATGGGTAAATAGAACAGTGATGGATAAGATCTCATTACAAGGGGAAAGTGAGAGTTTAATTTCCTGTACGTGTTCCGTCTTTATTAATGTCAGAGGCAGCAGGTCATAAATTGCATTAGAGGTCTCACTGCTCCCGCTTGACACAAATGAGGCCACAGAGCCGTTTTACATTGGGATTACACTGGGCACAATTCTCCAGCCAATTTCAATTTGGCCTTGTGTTAAGCCAGCTTTATATAAACCACCCCAAAGAGTAAAATACACATCGGGTGCGATAAAAGGCTAACTTACAGGCATTACACATTTCCCTTTTAATCCATATCACAGAATGAGCTTTCTGTCATTGTGTTAAAATGGTCACCGGTGTGTTAAAACACGATCCGATACAGGAAGTAACATTGTGTTGTTGGCTGTTAAGACGCTAACTAAAGAGGATGATGATTACTGTTCCACCGTGACGCTACTCACCGTGTGCAAATACATTCAAAAAATAAATAAATCTGTCAGCACTCAATTTTCAATACCCAGAAGCCACCACTCTCTCCACCCTCTTCTCCTTGCAATACGTATCAACGTGAACTCTCCTGAGAAACAGAATATTATCTATCAGTCAGTTAGAGCACAATACACTCTGCACTCCAATCACTACAGTTTGTTGTTGGTTTTTTTCATACAACAGTCTGATATACTTTTGCTGCTTCAGGAAAGGAACTGTTGAAATCAATTCATTGTTGCCATCACAAGCACATAAAATCACATTTTACCACATTTGTCTCCTCGTCGTAATCCGCATTGATCAGAAAAAGTGGATCTTATTAGGCTCTCGAGAGAGGGACAAGGAAGCAAGGCACCAACAACCGCCTGCACCTGATCATTAGCATGTTAAATTTGGAATGAATGATGCAACTCCAGAGCTAAATGGGAGCTATTCCCCTGGCAGACCTGGTAGACCTCTGTGGTGATGGGCACTTGGTAATACGGATAAACCACAACGTGTAGACTATGTTTAGTCTTAGAACACTGAACAGTCAATGTCAACCTGACCACAGCTTCAAGAAGGGGTCAGTGAACTGCACTGAGGGCATTTTAAGAACAAAATCTCTTTACCACTCTGCGGTTTACAAATATATTATTGTCTCTGTCTTACCAACAGTCTCCGAAAAGTGGCCCTTGGGTCATACCAGGCCCGTAGCTAGAGGTACAACCCCATTTTGTCAATATTTTCATCAATCAGTGACTGTAGGAAAAGACACAAGCAACTATGACAAATGAAGGACAAGGAGTATTAACTCATTTTCTCTGAAGCGATCACATTTCAATACACAAGTATAACTTAATCACATAGAGTGAGGATTGCATTGCTTGAAGAATATGTTTTTTCTTTGCAACCAAAAAAGCGAAAATAAAATACCAAACCAAAGCTGAACTTTTGGAAAGGTATTACCAACCTTTCTTGCCATTGCTCAACAGGCGATAGTTGGATGTGGGCTCCTCGGCTGAATGCATTTTCTATCAACCCCATGCACACAGAAAGCAGCTAGAGTCTGCGGGCTAAATACCCACCGAGAGATGGAAACGAAGAAGGCAAAGACCTCAGTAACTGAAGCTAACGGAGAAGCCCTCAAGGGACAGCAGCAATTAAACAGTGATTAAATTAAGGGGCAATGCGGGCAAAGCGCTCGCTGATGGACACACTGCTGCCCCCACTTTTCCGCCTCCTTCCCTGATACACTGCCTCACACCCAGCTCAGCGTGGAGCATTGCTTTCTATTGGCCTCCAATTACTTGGCCACTCTGAATTCTTCAAGGTCCAATTTTCAAAAACTGTTTTCTTTACAATATTCTAAACATGGATGCACTGTTGTTTCTCGGAGGGTTAGGGGTGGGGATTGCGGGAAGATGGAGGATACCATTTGTGCTTCCAATACTATCAATGTTTACTTCAGATAAACTTAAAATTACAAATCACTCCAGTGTTGCGCCGGGAGTACAATCAGTCTTTGCTGGCAGATATGACTCCCAATCACAAGAAGTGATTTAGAAACTAGACACATGCAGAATCCCAAGCAAGCGTAACAAGCCTGCAGCTGGGCGGCCTCGCAAGTGCTTTATCAAATACTTTTCTTAGGAGGGAGGGTGTGTTATAAATTATCTATGGCGACTCCTCAAAGCCAAAGCAAATACACATCCAGACAGACAGATTGGTGCTGGACAACAGCAATAAAAGCAGCTTTAGCAAATAATCAGAAAACACAATACAGTGAAATTGCTTTCCTAGGGGGCCTAAAATTCGCCACACGTTCCGGGCTATATCCAGGTTACCGCTGCGTATTGCCTGCAGGCCCATGTACAGATCTTCGTATTACAGTTTTTATGTAAATGGAAATTCATAGAGAGTCCTTAAATAATCTGTTCAGTCTTCTCGTAGTCAAGAAGGCCCTCTTGGCGTGTAATGAGAATTCAAATAGCAGCACGGAGATGGATCACAGATAGACAAATAACAGGAGTCTACTTTAGCGGATGAGCTAGAGATGACAGATATTGATTAAGTGCTTAAAGAATGCGGCGAATAAAGGCCTGCAGATGCCACGACGGCTCGTGGAACAATATATGGCTCATATTTAAGGTACACAAGGAGCGGTAGTGAGCGTGTCTAACTACAGGCCAAATAGTTAACGAGATGACTGGTCTTCACAAGCAAATATTGCGGAACCATAAATGCTTCCAAAATGTTTTGACAATACCAGTCAAAAGATTAGCTTTAAATGCAAAACTGCGCCCTCCCTTACTCCCCTCACCATTGATTCTCAGCCATGTGTTATATTCTTTGACTAAAAGTTTCAGACTAATTTATAATTAAGTAGCCAGACGGGAGTTGATGCATACTATCGTGAGTGGGGGTCAGCATTTAAAGCAGGGAAGCCGGGTTTGAGATCCAGGACAATGCCCCAAAACCCAACCACCAGATTATCTAATTAGGATAAAAGTCAGTTGTGCCGGTAAAGACTTGAATTCAAAATCGAATGTAAGTTACAATCAGAATCAGAATCAGAATCAGAATCAGAATCATCTTTATTGCCAAGTATGTAGAACACACAAGGAATTTGTTTCCGGTAGAACACGCTGCACTAGTAAGAACACGCTGCACTAGTAATACATCCATAACTCTAGTAGGAGGAGATCTCTTACCAGTACTACGGCTATTCCTTTCTGTGCCCTAATTTGAGTGAGATGGTGCTTCACCCCAGCCAGAAAGTGTTTTCTTGGCGGGCAGAGGGTAGACAAATATTTCAATGACTTTTCATGTTCATGTCAGAGCATCCAAGCGTGACATGCACACTCGATGTTGGAGTGCTTCCTTTTGCACAGATTATGATTCGCCAAGGATGATTGGACACACAATGCACTCCGAACAGTTGCGACGACTTCCAGTGATAAACTGAACGGGGATTACCATGACAAGCCCAGTGCTTTATGGTTGTGTGAATAACAATTATTTGGACTGTATCCCTTTAGTGCACCGTCAAAGGTCTCACCAGAAACCGCTTTTCCTGATTGAAACTAGGCAATAAATGCTTTTGAAACCCATCATGAATATTCAGATAGGTACTCTGAGCTTCTAGTTCAACTTCATTATCCTTGGACTGTATACTGTCACGTTTGCATGCCAAGTTACGGGCAGGATCACTTCTGAAAAGCCCTTCAGGTTGCCCTCAGTGGAATTCTTGGCTGTCCCTCAGAATCAGAAAGCAGGATCATCAAGATGAAGCTTTGCAGTTCAGGTTTTACGTGACTTGTTTAGATTGGTTCAATTGTCCATTGCATGTCAAATAACCATAATTGTTCTACGAGCGATGAGACTTTTGGAGTGGAAGCACAAACATTAAGAATGCATGTATGGTTTCTTCCTTTTTTATTCTCCATTATGGATGTCACTATATGTGTTTTTTTCTGGGAAAAATAGCTCATATAAATAAATTAAACATTACAGAAGAATTTTGAGTGAAATGAAGCATATCGAAAAATGAGCATTTCACGGCTCCATCATCCAAATATTTTCGGTATGCCATGTGATGCATGGAAGGCCAATTTGACTTGATTACTTCTTGGCATTTTCCCCTTCCGAGAGTGAAGGCAGATGTTGATAAGGCAATCATGGCACTGACACCGTGTAAATATATGAATATGCTCATTCACCCTGCTTGCAGATAAAGACATAAGGGCGCATAAACGCATGAATGGACTTGTCTCCAGAGACTTGCCTCCCTTACCGCCTGCCTGTCCACAGCGGCTTGAAAGTACAGCGGCATGCCCTTCATTATCACCGGGTAATGCTCATCACAATGTCTTTTCTCCATAACCATCTCTCCACTCCCAACGCTCACTCACAATGAGAAATAAGGGGTGGGGGAAACCATTTCTCTTGACATTCATGATGGCAAACTCATCAGTCATGCTGTCAAAGGAGCTGATATTGGCTAGTTTGGAATTTATGAGGAATAATGATGGGTCAAAAAAACAGGTGAGGGGTGTGATTTTGGCTTTTTCTTTGGGAGTGTTGTGTACTGGAGGCAGGCTCTGCATAATACACAATTTCATTTACCACTGACCCCTGCACTGACTTCGCATTCAATCATGGCAAGTTAGTGGTGGACCTGCCATTTCCGCTGCACAGGATGAAGAAAAACAAAATCCAGAGTTTTATTGAACAGGGGGATCAATGGCTTGAAATCATATTCATTTCAGTGGGTCACGTGGATGCAACTGTAAATGTCATCACAAGTCATATATAGGAAAACATTACACCTGGCGGTCAAGAATCAACCATTCTATGATGCCACTCAATAAAATCAATCATATTTTTAAGTAATTCGGTGCAGAGTCCAAACTGAAGCAATTAATAACTGAGACATTTCAGATAGTAGATGATGAGTATGCATCAACCATACAGTGGAATTGTCAAGGGATCAATTCCGGGCTATGGTCATTTTTTTACATGGAGTTTACCTGTTCTTTCCATGACCGTGGATTTTTTTCCGAAATCCCTCCTGCATTCATAAAACAGGTGCGGCCCGTTAGTCGTGTGGTTAGCACACCGGCACAGTGCAGAGGTCGCCGGTTCGCGTCGCTGTCTGGAGTTTGCATGTTCTCCCTGGGCCCGCGTGGGTTTTCTCCGCGTCCTCCGGTTTCCTCCCACACTCCAAAAACATGCATGGCAGGCAGATTGACCACTCCAAATTGTCCCTAGGTGTGAGTGTGAGAGACTGTTGTACGTCTTTGTGTGCCCTGCGATTGGCTGCCAACCAATTCAGGGTGTCCCCCGCCTCATGCCCGAAGACAGCTGAGATGGGCTCAATCACCCCCCGCGACCCTAATGAGGAATAAGCGGTACGGAAAATAGATGGCTGGATGGATTCATAAAACATGCATGACAGGTTAATGGAATTAACTAAATAGTATATAGTATGTATGTATAATATATATACACACACACACACACACACCCACACACACACACACATATATATATATATATATACAGTAAAGTCTCGTTATATCGATATTCTAGGGAGTCCGAAAAATATCGATATAACCGGGACTATCGATATATATATATATATACCGACCCTGCGCGCATGTAATTTTCTCCGTGCGTGCTGAGAAATAGTATCGTAATAAGCGGGACTATCGATATAACCGATATTGATATAATGAGACTTTACTGTATATATATACAGTAAAGTCTCGTTATATCGATACGCAAGGGAATGCGAAAAAATATCGATATAACCGGGACTATCGATATATCCGATCCTGGGGGGGGGCGTAAATGCGGCATCTTTGTTATGGCATGTAATTTCATCATTGGGTTCATGGATTGCGTATCTAACATGTTTTTTTTGTACAGTAGTGAAGTGAAAAATAAAGTTGTGCATAAAATAAAAACGTCTTTACACTTTTTAATGACTATTTCCTTTCAAAAATGCAACCAACCAATGCTAAATCGTCAAGTTCTATTCACACGAAGCCACGAACGCCAGCATGTACAATCATATGAAAAACAGTGATTGTTGCAAACAATAAAGATATCTGGATGCAACACAATTAAATACTGTACATGGATGAAAAACCAAAACTGCAACGTTTACATAACTTACGTGACGTTCGAGAGTGGCTGAATAGAATGCCGACGCGCAGCTGTGACGTTACAACAGCTTTTTGACTGACTCAAGAAACACAAAAAGTGATGTTGGTTGCCCTTTAATGCACAGTATGAAATGTACAGTCATTTTCAAAATCATGACCCTTCAGCAGACAAAACAACAAACATTGTTGCAAAAAACGCTTGCATTCATGTAACAGTACATGTACATAACACTGCAATTAGTATGTGTGTAAGCTATTTAAAAAAGTCATCAATCTTCTTCTGCTTCCCATTTTTATATTTTAATATGAACACTTCCATCTTGTTTAACGTTTCTAAAAAACCGGATGCATTTTCTACGGATTCAAAGAAAGATCGCGTGTCCGCAACCCCTTGCAACGCTTTTGTCGAAGTTGCAAAAGGTGTGCATTCAGTCGCTTCTTCTTCATCGTCATCAGCATCATCATCATCACGGGAATCTTTGGCATATTTGGCTTTGACCTCCGCTGCGATATCCGCATCTGATGAGCTTGGGAATGTCGCAATGTCTTTGTCGACTGCGACATACGATGCAATGTCGGCGACTTTTAGCTTTTCAGCCAACACTGCAAGAGGAATGTTGTCGTCATCCTCTTCGTTAGCTGCAGATGTTTCCTCACTGCACCCTGGATTTTCAAATTTGCAGTGACGGAAGCAGTTCTTGATGTTGTTTTCGGACACCGTGCTCCACGCTTTGGAAATTGCTCTGATGGCATCCAAAACAGTCCATTGTTGAAGACACACGAGCAGCCGTCTGATACACACGAGCTGCCGTCTGAAAATGGCGTCTGCTCGGGAGAGCTGCTCACGTAACAAGACACGTGACCAAGTTGACCAATGGCGCAACGGATATATCGATGTAAACAACAAAAATGGCCGGCGGGGGATGAAAAGGAGCACCGTAATAACCGGATTATCGTAACAACCGGGTATCGTACTAAACGGTACAAATTATACATAAAAAGACTAGAAATGTGCAAGGGAAATGAAAATAATATCGTAATAAGCGGTACTATCGTTATAACCGATATCGATATAACGAGACTTTACTGTATATATATATATATATACACACAGTGGTACCTCGGTTCTCGAACGCCTCACAGTTCGAACAGATCAGTGTTCGAACAAAATATTCGAGACATTCTTGCTTCGGCGTTCCAACATCAATCGGTGTTCGAACGCCAATACGACGCGTGAGTGCGTACGCGAGGGTGGGGAGCTGAGCGGCGCACGGGTATATCGCTCTGTTCGTGACCAACTGTTGTCGCTAGCGGACGTGCTGCGTTTTGCTCTAGCCTTTAATATAGGTGTACGAAGAGTTTTAGCCCCTAATCATGCCTCCAAAGAAAGTAACTGCTGCTTAAAGTGACAAAAGAAAGGTAGTGCGTACAACTATTGCATTTAAGAAAGACATAATAGCAAAATTTGAAGGAGATGTGCGAGTGTCTGATCTGGCGAGGGAAATCTAAGATCAGTACGATATTAAAGAATAAGGAGGCTGAGAAATCTAGTGATGTGACTGTGGGAGTGAGAGCAAGTGTCATTGGATAGATATTTTAAGAGAAAAGAACATCCTGTAGCCGCGTCATCTGTAGCTGTCACGTTCCGAGCGAGACGGCAGCTGACTCGTCGGAACGTAGTGGAATGTTTGGGATCCCAAAGCAGACAGGTACTACCCAAGCAACATGTTTATTCACAAATAAAAGAAAACACAGCGAGTAAGAAGGCAAGGGGTGATCCGACCCGCTTACTACGCCAAAAAGCAAATGGCACACGAGGTTGCAAAATTACGCAATCCCGGAAGATGACATAAATTCCGGTCCGAAAAGACCGGATAGAGACATACATCGAAGGAAGAGTCCAGGTACGGTGGCGAGGTGAGTCGATCATCCGGCATTGGCGAGGTGATCGCGAACCGTATAAATGCCCCATGGCCGTGATTAGAGAATTGACAACAGCAGGTGGAGAACGGCCGGGAGAGGCCACCCCCCCCCGGCGCTGTCAACTTGCAAGTGACAGGAGCTAAGAGATGGTTTCGGTGTTCGAAAAAAATCGCTTTTCGAACAGGGTCCTGGAACGAATTATGGTCGAGAACAGAGGTACTACCACTGTATGTATATATGTAACGGAGTTGTGCACTATGTTGTGCACTATGTGCACTATGATGATTAAATTATGACGGAAGTGACGCAACGGCACAATGTATGGCACAAAGTCCTGCCCATAGTTTTCAGAACTACTTATGGACTTATGGTGAGTCGCTTTTCTCTGATGGTCTGCATTAACTCGCATTGTCATGTCAATATCTTATTTTGTTTCCCCTTTTGTACTGTCTAGTGTTATCTAATTAGTTCCCTGATTTATTTCGAGTCCAGATTACTTTTTGTGTCATTATTTAATTCAAGTTTTGTCGAGTGGAACTTTGAAGCACATGTGCTTCATAGTGCTTTTCTGTTGTGCATTTAATCACAAGACGAAACCCATGCGACTTCACCCATCCCTTCTGCCATTCTGTGTTGCAGGTAATGATTGTTTCATTTTGTTTTTATTGTACAATATTTTGTTTCTTGTGTCGTGTTTCATTTGGCCATGAGTGTTCGTGGCGTGTTGAACTGTGCCGCCAATATCCAGCGGACCGCGTGTTTGCGTCTCGAATGTGATGAGTTCAGGGACATCATGTAAATAACAGTGAACTTGTGTTGTTTTCTCTTTTTCTGTAAATAAACACTATACGATCACACGTTGTTCATTCTGTTTTGTGATCTACAATGTTTTGCATATGGAGAACTACTTGGACGAGACTTATGTTAATCACAAGACGAAACCCATGCGACATCACCCATCCCTTTTGCCATACTGTGTTGCAGCAATAAAATAAATAGACACATCCACGCGTCTGGTATTATTAAGACGGCAGCAACGTGGAGCTCAAGATAGTCACTGTTGTGACTAAAAGAAAAGTCCACCCATGTACATATTCAACTGCACATACACTGTTCACTAAATTGTGCCTAAGGCCTCAATATTCTTGCTTTTGTTTTAAATTTTTGTCATATTTTCAACGTGACTTTGCAAGTCCCACTGGATGATAGTGTAAAGAACATCTCACTACCTGTGGAATCGAGACGACAACAAAAAGTAGTAAGGTGTCCATTCTCCCTTCCAAATAGTGATAGGCGATGACAGGTTCTCCCCTGTGCACTTCACATTGTAAACATTGCGGGATACCTTGTATTGAAATGTCCCTTGCGCCGGTCTGACAAGGTCCACAACCATCATGTAAATTATTCATCACAAAGTCATTTCAAAGTGCAAAATTGCTGTGTGATGTATTGCATTGGGACTACATTGTGCTTATGTCCTCAGGCACAAAATTATTAGTTGGTCTCACACAGTCAATTTTATTAATGACTCGTCTTAATATGTCTTTGGAGAAAGTGCCAGGAGGACACCTCTGCTGCTTTTGAAAAAAACGTCATTTACCTTTCCTGTCCAAGTGTATTCAGAGCAGCTGTACTTTCATGATCCTCCTGCTTAAAGTGTGAGGACCTACCAAAGTGCAACATTGCTCATAGCCAATTACTCAACAAGAGACTTTGGGGTAATTTTGATTCAAGTACGCATATGAGACCTCTTGAAGGTGGAGGGCACTTGAGGCTGTATGGAAATTAAGCCATGAGATTGTAGCAGAGGGGACGGAGGATTGACAGCAACATTAGCCCCTCAGCACCTCGGTTGCATCACATGATGGAGCCTTGAAAAACGATGGACACGGATGGCAAATTAACTCCGCTTAATAGTAGTGAGGGATTTTACAGTGTGGTTGGTTCGAACTGTTGGACTGTACAAGAGCGAGAAATGAAGTGTCATGTTTTTAGGGGAGCGGCATCGAGAGGCTGTGAAGTGTTTCAGCTAATTGGCATACAGCAGCCAACTTCACAAACATGCACACACACACGCACAAGCACACACACACACACACACACACACACACACACACACACACACACACACACACACACACACACACACACACACACACATTTGTGGCCATGTTTATATTAATTTGAAAAGGACTCATGCGAAAGGCTTATCGAACAATACTTCAAACTAGTTCAAAAGGTCAGAGCCAATTCATTTTGATATTCATTGGCTTCATTACAAACATGGAATGACACCAAGGTTGTGTTTATAACACGTGGTTTACAATTCAGATTTCTGTTCTCCTGGCTGACCCAGTTCAGATATGCATAATGGTAGTGGTAGTTGAATCATGTGGCAAAAGACAGCCTCAAATCCAGAATCAGGCCTTAACTCATACACTGCCCGACATGTTTTTGTCACGTTCACTTGCAGCACCGACAGAATATTGAGTTTTAGGACTACATAAACATTCAATGCAACGTAAGAAACCTTCAGCTCTCTTCTTTTGTCAGAAAAAAATGGTTAATTCCTAAGTTATATGGGTCTGATTATTTGAATTTAAAATTGAGGCAGCTGTAAAAAATACAACAATAATAATAATAATAATAATAATAATAATAATCACACATTTTATTTATAAGCTCCTTTCAAAACTATCAAGGGTACTTTACAGTCACAGTCCAACATATTGATTGTGTAGCGCTTTAACAACAGTTGAAGCTGTAATGAAGCGCCAACATGGAAAATAGGCAAATGCTGCCACGTCGTGGAAGGAGAAACATTGCTAGAGGTCTGACTAGCGCTTTATCGGCACCACCCACAAGAAAAAACAAAACCCAAACAAATTTGGGAATTGGCGCTCCACGTCACACTTTTCAATTTCCAAATAAATTTGGGAATGGCAGCAAATGAGTTAATCATGAATATATATTTTTTTAAATACCTGAAAAAGCAGTGCTTTTAAAGGCAAAATAATTGATCAGGGGATTGCTGAAAAATTTGTTAATTGTGGTAGATTGATGTTGAAAAATCATTTTTAAGGTTAAATTTGAACACTTTTGTTCCTACCACAAGTGCTGCAACTTATAATAAATCAATGTCCCAAAAATGTATAAAATTTTTCGAATCAATTTATGTTGGTGTTCGCTTACCTTAGGTTGCGATGAGATTGGCACGAGCAGCCTCTACTTTGGGTAAAGAGGAATCTCCAACACAAATAAGACACACTGACAAGACAGTGTGCATTCAAAAATGCTGTTGAATGCACTGCAGGTTCCCTTCGAGAACCCAGTGTTGACTGTTTTCTCACAATCTCTTCTGCTATTTCTACACGGCACAACTTTGCTTTGACTACAAAAGGCTTAGCCTACCATAGACAAAGCCATGTTGGCAAATCTTTGGATGTCTGTGTACACTTAACAGTATAGACGCTTCACAAGAGAGGGAGGAAGGTGTTTTTCAATGCATTTTGATGAGACCTTTAACAAAAGGTCCCTAATGCAGATATCAATGAAGCAGGGGATCGCACGATCACAGCGAAATAGGCTGATGGAGGGATGTCATCCCATGTGGATGAAAAATGATGAATCCCATTTGTAAACTTCTCCTTTTTTCCAACTGCGCTCAGCCTCACGGACAAATGCGTCCAACCCACCCACCTCCTTTACCACCACCTCAACCCCACCTCCACCGCTGGCTATTAAACAAGGAGGACAACCTATGACGTTGCTTGCAAATAGCAAGTCTGGTAAAATTGGCACTTCAGTGACCATTCCAAGCGACTGCCACGGAAAGCAAAGAACACCGGGAACATCTTAAACATGACAGAATAGATTAGCATCGGGGCCACTGTTCTTTTTTTTAACCTTCTTTCATTTTCCACACAATTCCCCGAGGACAGCAATAAAATGAAAACTCAAACAGTGGGCGATTTTTTCAAGCATACAATTTTAAGGAATGGATCGTCCTTTTTCCAAAAGTGATTTAAGAACCAATCGCCACTCTTTGATGGGTCAAATGCAGTGAAGACGAACTTACTGCTGCAAAAACATTTTTTTTTGTAGTAGAAAATAGATTTGATTTCTAGTTTATTTTATGACAAGTGGTTGCAGACTCAATTCGTTTGCAACCCCTTTCTGAAGATAGCTGTGTGGTTTAGTGTGAGTAGATACCACATATGAGGAAAAAAATTATATATTATAATATTAGAATTATATATATATATATATATATATATATATAAAACGGAGTTGTGCACTTAGATTATTAAATTATGAAGTGACGCAACGGCGCACAGTGTGGCACCATGTCCCGCCCATAGTTTCCAGAACAATCTCGAGGAGATTCAGGTGAGTCGCAATTTTCTGTTGGTCTCGATTAATGCGCATTTCCATGACAATATCTTATTTTGTTTCCCCTTTTGTACTGTCTAGTGCAGGGGTGGGCAAACTTTTTGACTCGCGGGCCGCATTGGGTTCTAAAATTTGACAGAGGGGCCGGGCCAGGAGTATTTGGAGGGAGTGTTTGGGCCGGAAATACTCCGAACAAGTTATGTCCATAATTTATAAAATCACTTCAAATGACTTCGACTGAGCGTATTTTACAAAGATTCCACAGCATATAGCTATAGTTTACGTTTTAAGACTTGCGCTGAATATTCATGAAGTCTTGTTTTCGAGTTGATGACGATCCCCATGTGACGTCACGTTTGGACCACCCCTGACCGAGAAAGCGACACACAATGCATTTTGGGTACTTTGTTTGGTCTGAAAACTTCGTGTTGATCCGTGTTGATGGCGAAATTAGAAGGAAAACACATAAATAACGCCATGGTGAATCGTTGTGTGTTGCACCAAGACAACTATTTGATATTCGCTGACACAAATTCCCAGCTGACAAATCAGCCCATTTCCAACGGAGCTTGGGCGCAATCTTCTGCATTTCCTGGGTGCTACATTGCTGTCATTGACGGCTCGAATTGATATGGGAGGACTCCGTGAATCAATTGCAAACATTTATGCTTTCCTCTTCAGAACTATTTGAATCATATTCATAACTGGATGAGTAACAAGAAAACATCTTCTCCGAATCTGAAGCCATGGTTTTGATTCTCGAGCAAGGCAAGACGTCTTGGCATGACATCACGAACAAGGGGGTGGGACCTTCTGAAACTTGCCATTTCCGGATTCATTTTGAAATTATTTTTATTGGTGTTTTTCATTTAACTAAAAATATCAGCCTGCCTGATTTGGGTATTTTAGATGCTATAAAACGTTTTTCTGATGTCAGTGGGAAACAAAAAAAAAATGGTGCCGGTTGTCCTTTAAATGTAGTATGTACAAACCGCATAGCACAGTAAGAATACTACAACCCAATTTAGTAACTGTCTTTTAAATGTGAAAAATATCCCTGATCAGTTAATACATTTGTCTCAAGGAATATGGCCTTTACATACTACAGTATTTCGCAGATACTTGGAGGAGGAAATGGAAATAGATTAAAATAACATATGCACTGTGATTTATCAAGATTGTTTTTAATAAGTTTTCATTGAAGGGGCAAAGTTAAAGAAATCAACATTTATTGAAAAATGGAATCACTTTCAACATTCAAAACATATTATTACACAACGAAATATTCAAGCTCAATAATACCTACTTGTGTTAAATTCGCCAAATCATAGATGGTTTGTCCTGTCCGCGCGCTCAACAAACTCCTCTCAGACGCCCTCGCCTTCACGCGCAAACAATACACGTGTACCGTCGCCGAGCACACAGACATAGGCTACCAGCAGTTGAAATTTGCATACTCGGCACGGCAGCCAATCAGAAGCCTGCTTCTTTCTTCCGGACTTTATCAAGCGTTATAAAGTCGTGCAATTGCATGTCATTTTCCAAAATAGATGCACCGAACCTCAGCCCAGAAGAAAGATTCAAAAGAAGCAAACAACATATGTGACGCTACAAAACGAACATTTACATTAAACCGTGACTGTGAAGTGTACGTGAGACTTCTGAAAGGGGCTTCGTGGCTCTTAAGAAGCAATGCAAACGTTGCATTGTGCACCACAATGACAATCGACTACTGCAGCAAAATCTACGGCCATGCACATTTACCGTAAATTAAGCAAGGTAGCGTTTGTAGTTGGTGCATTCTTCATTAAAAAAAAAAACAAATGTTTTTTAATGTGATTGGTTTTCTCATTGTGCTTCAAGTTGTGAAAAAATGGGGCAGGCAACTTTTCAGTTATCTGCCCTGTTGTCCACTAACTTTTTGTCATGAGTTTCAGACACTGTTTTTACTATAATTTGGGCAAGTTCGGCGGGCCGGATTAAAAAGCCTAACGGGCCGTATGTGGCCCGCGGGCCGTAGTTTGCCCATGTCTGGTCTAGTGTTATCTAATTAGTTCCCTTATTCATTTCGAGTCCAGATTACTTTTTGTGTCAATATTTACTTCACGTTTTGTCGAGTGGAACTTTGGAGCACATGTGCTTCATAGTGCTTTTCTATTGCGCAGTTAATCACAAGACGAAACCCATGCGACTTCACCCATCCCTTCTGCCATACTGTGTTGCAGGTAATAATTGTTTCATTTCGTTTTTATTGAACAATATTTAGTTTCTTGTGTCGTGTTTCATTTGCCCGTGAGTGTCCGTGGCGGGTTGAACTGTGCGCCAGCCATTACAAGCGCACCGCGTGTTCTGCCGAGTCTCCGCCTATGATGCGTTCAGGGACATCTTGTAAATAACAGTGAACTTGTGTTGTATTCTCATTTTCTGTAAATAACCACTATACGATCACACATTGTTAATTATGTTTTGTTATCTACAATGTTTTGCATTTGAGAACAATCTCGAGGAGATTCAGGTTAATCAGAAGACGAAACCCATGCGACTTCACTCATCCCTTCTGCCATACTGTGTTGCAGAAATAAAAGAAATAAAGACACATCCACGCGTCTCGTCTTCATTAATACGGCAGCATCGTGGAGATGAAGACTGTCACTGTTGTGACGCCCGTCATATATATATATTTGGTTATGCTCCTTTCAGTGTTGTAGTTTTAGATCACACTTTTTAATCCAATCAGAATTCAGCTAGCTTGTGTCGCCAGGCTGTATGAAATCTGACCGACGCCTTCAGAATCACCAGTGAGGGCGTCTGTGCGCTGTACATGAACTGGCACATGTAGTTGATATATAGTAGCGATGGCAAATCAGATCACGAGTTGGCACAGTAAGGCCAGCTAGAGGGCCTCGTGTTGAACATGACATGTACGCGTCCTGTGATGGGATACTCACTTTACCTCAGCCCTCAGCGGAGGCAGCGCTATGCAAATCAACCAAGCTACAACAGATCAGACCTGGAAACTTTAGCAGAAAAACCAAGTATATCTACTCGCTTTTTTAACCCACAATGGCTGAAGGAGAGGACAACTCGCTGTCGCATGTTGGCCTATTCTCAAGAACAAATGAAAAAGATTTGTTTACTATTATTTTCAACAAATAGTTCGTTTTGTGAACATCTTGTTGTTTTTGTTATATTAAACTGACAAAAGGATTGAAATTATACTGTATGTATGTACTTGTATTTGCATTTCAGTCACACTATACGTTGTTCTATAACAGGGGTGTCAAAGTCATTTTTGCCACGGGCCACATTATAGTTAAGGTTTCTTCTTGAGGGCCGTTATGAATTTGGGGAGGCCATTAGAATGTTTAAGCCCCTCCACATATTACATATAGAGCGCACAATCAATTAATGAATAACTAGTTTTCAAATCTGAAGTCAAGAATAATGACTGTTATTGTGGTTTACATCCAAAAATATGACATTTTGGTCAGGATCTGAGCAAGTATCATGGAATTTCACAAGTTTGATTTGCTTTCGCGGGCCGAAAAAAATGATGTGGCGGGCCGGATTTGGCCCCCGGGCCTTGACTTTGGCACCTGTGTTCTATAACAATGCCCACTTGTTTGATTCTATTATTATTTTTTCTGCATACTCAATCCCTTACCCACATTATTTACAGTGAAATCCTCTTGTTATGCATATTCGCCGCTAACAAGAATATGCGTTGCCAATGGTCCCCTTGATATTTACTCAAAACGTGTTGTTGACTAAAGTATGTTAGCATGAGTGTGCCACAGGAGTGCCTGGGAGTGGATAAATCCTTCTAGCTGCAATTAGACCTTAGAGAGTGCCTCTACCATACATGTAAACACAGGCTTGGTGGGCACACTGGAGGGTTTAAAGTTCATTAGGGTCATATCTAAAGAAGATGGATTGCAGGCAAAGAGCATGCACGTTTTGATGCTTTACACATACTGTATACGCTCAACGGTTGGCGAATTATGTTTCTGTCCTTTGTACAGCGAACGTATGACCTTGACCCAAATAGGCCTGAAAATATTCAGGAAGTTTTTGTGTGATTTTTATTCTTTTTAATAATTTTAAACACCTGACAGATGTCTTAATAACGTGAATTGTTGATACTGCTTATCCTAATCAGGTTGGAGAAACGGAGCTCAGCTGAGAGCAGAGTGCATGAACAAACTTCACATTCTCTTGTCATTTTAATGAATGAAAAACTTCAGGGGCAGCAAGGCACGCAACTCTGGTCCGCAAAATTAGCATTCATAATAAGATTAATTCATTAATTACTCATTAACCAATTTAGCCAAATGCACAATAGACTAAATGTTCTAGTCAATAGTCTTATATTGACAGTATGACTAACATTAGCAAAAAATGCCTGATTGTTTTGATGGGTTAAACAGTTTGTACAAGCAGTGACATGACCCGTAACTTTAGCAATTGCACAAGCAACAGAAGTGATACAATTGCTAGTCCCCCATCATTATCCAACAATAAATTGTATATTTTCTAATTGAAAAAAAGTCAAAGTACAAAGTCAAAGTCAGCTTTATTGTCAAATATGCTAATATATGCTAATATGCATGACATACAGCACAGATGAAATTACTGTCCTCTCGGACCCAGCATGCAAGGCACTTATAATTACTTAACAAACATAAACATGAAAACGCCAATTTGCCGGGAGAGGGGAGCCACTGCGTGTTCACGCGCCGCCATCTTGGGGAAAAAAAAATTGAAAAAATAACAAATATGACAACACAAAGACACAGAGTCATTCATTCATATATTATTATATATAGTATATATAATCTATATACTTTCATTCCTTTCATCACTTTGCTGCTGTGAAATGTAAATTTCTCCACTGTGAGACTAATAAAGGCCTATCCAATCCAATCCAATTCTTCAGGACTTGCTGTACCCTCTTTGTGATGACATGAAGCAGTTCTAGTTTATTTTTCACTTCACTACTGTACAAAAAGCATGCTAGATACGCAATCCATGAACCCAATGATAAAATTACATGCCATATCAAAGATCCCCCATTTACGTATTGACAAAGCTTCCATTCTTATCTGGGGTATTGGACAGTGGTTATTGTTGCTGGTGGCAATGCCACTGTAGGTGACTATAAAGCCTGATTCTGGAGCCATACATCCTGCCACATTCAGGACATGTGAGGCTCGGACCAGGCTGCTGGGGCGGTAATGGAGCAGCACAAAGGTCTTTGCTGGTGCCGCACGTGCGCGGTAGCGATATAATCTAGCATTGTCCATTTGTTTTTATTTTTAGACCGTTTCTTCATCACTGTATAATCAGTATAGATGGTCCCACTGACACAGCGCTCCATATTACCACGCTGAGAGCTTTTAGTTGTGCATTCAGCCATTACCTTGCGATGGAAGGCAGCGAGCAGAGAGAGAAAAGTGGCTTCCTGGTGCCTTTGGATGATGTCATTGGTGAGAAGGTCTTCTTATAACACAGTCTTGCCATCCTGGTAGCACAACACAAAGCCTGGTTAACCTCTCTGGAAAATTACTTTTGGCATTTTAACATCGATTTGTTTGTTTGTTTGTGTGTTTGTTTGTTTGTTTGTTTTCTTCTTTTTTATTCATTTTTCAAACACACTTTTGTCCAGTTCTACCTGTCGCCGCTGGAGGCTATAAATCTCGCATTGCTATACATCCACATTGTGCCCTTGAGCAGGATATTTGATCATGTGCGAAAAAAAGCAGCAGGAAAGCTCATAACACAGCATGGCGAGATCCTGGTGTGTATTGTGATTCAATTTGCAGTGTCCATATGCTCAATAAGAAAACATGAGCATCTGTTATTGGTTTGCAAGATACACAAAAATTCATCATTTTAAGTTAAAGGACAACCGATGTCTCCGGACAAGTTGTGTCCATAATTTGTAAAATCGCTTCAAATGACTTCTACTGAGCGTATTTTACAAAGATTCCACCGCATATAGCTATATTTTACGTTTTAAGACTTGCGCTGAATATTCCGGAAGTCTTGATTTTGAGTTGGTGACGAGTCCTCACCCTACGTCAATGAAGGAACGCCCCTCACTGAGAAAGGACATACCTTGCATCACCTCAATGCATTTTGCGGTATTTGTTTCGTCTGAAAACTTCGTGTTGATCCGTGTTGATGGCGAAATTAGAAGGAAAACACAAACATAACGCAATGGTGAATCGTTGTGTGTTGCGCCAAGACTTCTACAGTGTATTTGATGCTCGCTTACAAAGCGTCCAAGGAGACAATTTACACGGAGCTTTGTCGCCCTCTTCTGCCTTTTTTTGGGTACTGTGAGTACTCTCTCTATCTATCTATCTATCTATCTATACATACACCATATTTGTAGAAAGCGCACCCAAAAGCCTTCATTTTCTTCAACAGATGACCGTGTGCCTTATATGCAGGTGCGCCTTTATGTGAAGTAACATTAAGCCACAACAGGTCTCTTACTACTACTACTACTGTCAGCTGCCAGCGACTCCATTTCCCCCTGTGGTGCATTACCTGAGCCTCCACTATAGAAGCTTATAATGTGGTGTGCCTTATATTTGGAATACTTTTATACATTTAAATATTATATTTCAGACAACTGCTTTCATTCATTGAAGGTTTGCCTTATAGTCTGATGCGCCTTTTATCTCGAAAAAGTTTCAAAACACACCATTCATTTGGAGTGCGCCCGATACACTGGTACTCTGGTGGTATATATATTTAAACTCCTTTACTTTGAACTTTGATGACCCTTGATTGACCCTTCTGTGAAATTAAATATGGCACTTTATCATCCGTCTTCCAGTGAGCATGCACGAACGACCCAATTTAACATCACACGGAGAACAATTGTTCAGCTTTTCACTCGAGGGTTTCACGTGGTCTGAAAACAGTGCCTGTCGTGTGCAGTGACAGGCATTATTGAGAGATGGCCGGGCCCCCTGCCCTCCCCCCAGGCGGCGTCTAAACCAAACGACTCGATACACTTGAGGTGATCCTCCCATCAATAGCGATCAATTATTCACAGATGTGTGCTGGCTTGCAAAAAGCAGCCCGCCCGCATGCAGGAGCAGGTCCTATACCCACCACTGTGGTGAAATGACTTTCAGCCTGTCACACTTTGACAGAGCTGCGATTAAGTGGGTCAGTGATTCCCATTGTCTGCATGATGGTCATTAGCTTTTATGGAGGAATACGTAATACAGGATCGGACTAGTTTTCAAGTATAACATGGAGAAAAGGGCATTGTATTCACTCCAGATTAAGTTTCAACTTTTAATTGTGCACCCTAGAGGGACGAATATTTTAGACTGCACAGAATACCTTACACATATATTTGTAATAGTTTTTAATTAATTTCTTTTCCTCATCATTGGTGGGAATATTTGGTGAGAACTTGATAGAATATAATGAAGCAATGTGATCTTAATATGAAGTACATCAAGTCCTCCATTTTTTTTTTTTGTCAGAGTGGACACTATCCACTCGTTAGCAGGGTATTCCTCATCTTTCATCATTTTTTGCTTCTTCTTCTTCTTTTGAAGCGCAACATGCAGATAAGTCAAAAAGTAGTATGACATTAATACACATCCTTTGGGCAGTGCTATTACTTTCCTCGGCAAGTTTTTTTTCATTCTGTTCCCTAACAACCCACACCTCTCACTTCACAAGTCTTTACATTTGTCACAGTGTGCTCTACCCTTTCAATTTATGTTCTCCATTAAAACTAAGACCCAACCTATAAGTAGTAGCACAAATGGAAAAAAATAGTGTCAAATGGCCCTCAAAGACTATTTTAAATACAGTTGGGCCTTGGCTTACGAACTTAATTTGTTCCCAGACAGAGTGTGTAAGGCGAAAAGTGTGTATCCCAAAAATTAATTTCCCATAGGAAACCCTTAAAATGAGAATAATTCATTCCAAGGTCTCCATAAAATATAATTTTCAAATAAATAAGCCTTAAAACTACACACAACATACCTTATTCTATGTATAATAAATGTGATATTGTATTGTAATGAAAGAAATACACTGCACTGTATAATAAAGTCACTTTATTTACATTTGTGATGGTCGTTGATGGCTCTTAATTGACACCTGTTGCTTTCTGACTTGTAAGGTCTTACGAAACTGAGGCATCACATTATCATTCATCATATAGATGATTCTCATAGCCACAGTCTTTTCTGGATGGAACTGTTCAATAAAAGCCTGCACATCACAAATTCTTCCATGCTGCTTTCAAGGATCAAAGGGTAACATCATGCCAAGTCTTTTCTAGACGTAGGTTTTGGCAGAAATTTTATTACAACAAAAGGCGCGAGTCCGATGATTCCACGGACCCGACAAAAGAAGGTGGGCAGGGGTGATCCGTCCAGCCTATCAAGCTGGGCAAAATAAAATGGCACGCGGGGGTGAAATCACAACAATCACCTCGGGCGAGGCAAACTCTTGTGCTGGCAAGTCCAAGACACTGGCGAGGCGCAAGGCGTCGTAATCATGTCACTGGTGAGGTGACAGCGACTCGTTGAAACGTCCCAGTATCGGTGATCAGGGAATTTACATCAGCTGGCGGAGGTCGGGAGGGGCAGCCCTGCCCCAGCTGTCAACTCGCACGTGACAATTTCGATGTCATTAGTCACGTGAAAGCATCAACTAAATAACGCCTTTGTGTAAAGCTTTTAGGCGAAGGATGGTAGCAATGGTGGACTTAGCATACCGGGCTCTTTATTTGTAGACTGGTAGTAGAAAGTTACTCTCAGGGAAGTGACACACAGTGTGGGAGATGGGTCAGGCTGAGATTCACATGACAGCCGCGGTGCGCACATGTGACACGAGCCTGTGGTGGGGTCTTTTTCGGTCCCATAATGGCAAAAGTATCGTTGAAGACGATCGACGTGTGCACTCATAAAAAGGGGGTGTGGAAAGGTAGGCCGGCCGGGGCGCTGTTCGGTCGTTTGCTTTTGTGTTCTTCCGCCGAAGATTACTCCGCCAGCCGTGGTGGGGGGTGTGTATCGCGAATATAGTAATATAGTAATATATAATCATAGTAATACATCCAAGGTTTAATTTTCATAAATGTAACGTTCGTAAACCGAAACCTTCGTAAGGCGAGGTGTTCTTAAACCGAGGCCTCACTGTATACAGAATATCCATCCATTCGTTTTCTGATCTGCTTCTCCTCCTAAGGGTCGCTTATCCCAGCTGCCTTCAGGCCATCAACGGACTATACCGTGATGGGTTGCAAGCCAATCACAGGGCACATAGAGACAAACAACCATCTGCGCTCACACTCACACCGAGAGACAATATACAACAGGGGTGTCAAACTCATTTCGCATCGCGAGCCACATACGGCCTAGGGAGATGTCAAGTGGGCCGGACTATTAAAATTATACCATACTCTGCTAAAAATAGCAGAAATATCATGTATTTCCTTTGTTTTGGTGTAAAGAAGCACAAGAACATTAGGAAAATATTGACATTTAATGAACTATCCTTTTACAAAACATTTCATGAAATACCTCATATTTCCTTAGACAAATGTGCAATTTACTTTTGTCATTCACAAATATGCATTGCAACTGATCCCACTGATTGTACAAAGGCACAAAACTTTAATTAGTACTGAAAAATACAGTAATGCACTTTTAGATTAAATGAGACTTTTAAAGAAATTGAATTTTTAAACCATTTACACATACGCATATAAAATCTAAATGTAATCCCTGCGTACGGCTTACAAACTAAGGAGAGTGATTTTAAATGTGTAATGAAGAAAGTGTTCACCTGTCCTGTGAATCTGTAAACTTCATACATGAAACATACATACACATACAATACATACTGAAAATGTATGGAGTTGTATGAACAGTAGAATTCCATCACAGAACTTTTGTTTTCAAGCTGCTGACTAACATTAAAGTGTGGTATGGCAGGCTGTGGGTAATGTTGCTGTCGCTGAGAAGTTTTTCAAACTGACGATGGTTCAGACCTCTGGACCGGATGAAATTTACAGTGCGAACAACCGCCTCCATGACGTGGTCCATTTTCAGCGACTTGCAACACAATGCCTCCTGGTGCAAAATACAGTGAAATGTCCAGAAACGATCTCCTCCATTAAGGGCTTGTACTTTGTCTTTGAACTTTGTCGCGACACCTGCTTTCTTTCCGACCATGGATGACGCGCCCTCTGTAGCCAGGCTGACAGCGCGGGACCAGTCCACTCCAACTCTGTCCAATACAGCAATGACAGAGCCGAAAATGTACTCGGCTGTTGCGGTGTCCATCATTGGCACGAACTCAAGAAACTCTTCAGTAACAGTCAATGTCTCATCAACTCCTCGAATAAATATGGCCAGTTGGGCCACGTCTGTGATGTCAGTGCTCTCGTCAATTGCCACGGAAAATGCAACAAATCCTCTCTGCTATAGTATTCCTCGTCAGGCTAATATTGGCAAAAGCTTGTCGATTTTCGGAACATACAAGTTCAGCCGCCTTCATCATGCATCGTTTAACAAAGTCATCGTCGAAATACAGCTTCGATGCTAATGCTATTTTGCTAGCAATTAGGTAGCTGGCTTTTACCGCTGCTTCATTGACTTCTCGGCTTCGGATGAAAGTTGACTGCTGTTTCCTCAGACCCGCCAGCAATTCGTTAATCTTTTCTCTTCTCAGTTGTCCTTGCAACCCGTCATATTTTTCGCTGTGATGAGTCTCGTAGTGGCGTCGAATATTATATTCCTTCAATACCAAAACTTGTTGCAAACACACCAAGCACAAAGGTTTTCCATGCACGTCTGTAAATAAATAGGACGTGGTCCATTTTTCTTTGAAAATTCTACACTCCTTATCTACTTTTCTCCATTTGGATAACGACTATTTGGCTAATGACGGTGTAGCGGAGAGGTAGAGACCAAGGTATTAACAACGTCGTAACAAGCAGCAGATGGCGCATTGACTCTGTCTGCTGTTTTCAGTCTGTCTCAGTGACTACTCTGATGGAAAGAGTGCGCCCCTTAGCGGACAATCCATGAATTGCAGCGAATTAAAAATATTAATTCCATGTCTTTTATGCATTTTTCCACTTTCATATTCTCCTGCGGGCCTGATCGAACCTGCTTGGGGGCCGGTTCCGGCCCGCGGGCCGTATGTTTGACACCCCTGATATACAGTAATCAATGCTTATTTTTGTGAATGTGGCAAGAAAATAGAATAACCGGAGAAAATCCCCACATGGGCACTGGGAGAACATGCAAACCCTGCCCAGGGAGGCCGCAGCGTCAATCGAACCCACTCAGCCCTGGGCCACCTTTCATCCAAAAATGAAAAATACAATTGCCAGAAAATTACTGATCATAACTCCTAGCAATTTGCATAAATAGCCATAATTACGCAATATATTCACAGAAATAAGAGGCCATATTTCCACAGCAGGCCTGTCATGAGCCAAGACATTTTTATTTGCTATGTAGCACTGTTTCATCTTATACATGAGCAACTGGCTTGTGGAGACAGTAGAAAACCAGAACGTCTGGCCCCTGGAGCTGTGATGCTGGCTCATAAAGAGAAAAAAAAGGGGTGGGTGATAAGCACTGAGTAGTGATGCTTCTGCTGTCGAAGGCCACAAATAATGAAGATACCTTTGTGTACTTCAGTCAGCCCAGTATCAGATGACGACAGAAGCGTCAAAACCCTATATGAAAACAGAGTCACTCTATTAGGAAGATCTGTATGATAAATTCTGCATAAATAAAATAGCCCTAGTTTTCATAAATAAATAAGTAAAAAGAAAAGGATTGAAGGGGAAGAAGAAAAGCACTTTATGGTGCCCGAAGCAAATAAGCAACAGTAGTGGTCTGCAGTGGTCACGCTGCAGACAAGGTTGGCTTTCATCTTGAGATACGCTTCAAAGCGACAGACGAGGCGCTCAACAAACCACCAATCAAAGCTCCGACAGTAACCGAGGGCTGTCGTCTGGGCCGTGGCGCAGATCGCATCCCGACGTGTCGTTCTCATCACAATGGCTGATTTTCATTTTACACCATATGATATTAGTGTTAGCCAGAGCCGCCGCATTTTACAATACGATGAATGAGAAGCAGACGTTTTTTTATCTAATTGGACTATTGTATTCTGCATTTATCTAGGTTAAAGTCAGGGATAAGTATTTTTGGATAATTGATTGGATTATTGAATGACTAATAGGGGCTGGCAGAAAATATATAGTATCCCATATTTGTTGGTGTATAGGGGCAAACGTTGAATTTATACATTTTTCTCTGCCCTACAATCTTGAACCAATTCAAATGAGATTTTTCTGCTGATGAGTTCAAAGCAAAAAAATAAATCTTCCAAACCAATGCCAATTGTTCTTCTGTCTACCATCAGTCAAAATACCATCCATTGATGTCAATAAATGACAATAAACAAAATATTTGTCTGTTTCATTTGCCATCTGCTGTACTACCAAACACTGACCTTTGTGAATATGGCTCCCATTTACTTCAGTATAACACGGATGTGATTAACATAAATAAAATAAGAGTCGAAGTCAAATAGGCATAAAGGTCATCACTCAGGCATAGTTTGGGGTCCACAAACTGATTTACAACAACTTAATTTGTCTGTGTAGAGTCATTTATATGCCACAGAGGGAGCCATGCGTATCCCTACACGGGGCGGAGGGGACAATATGCCGTCACTGCACACATCTTGCATGAGACCAATCAGTCAAGATGCTTTACACCTTCTGTCAGGGACCCTAACAGCTCTCATAAATTACAAGGCCATTGTATGTGCTGCCAATAACTTCTGAAGGAGAATCTCCACGTAATGCAAGATAGTGTGGTAATAATAATAATAATAATAATAATAATAATAATAATAATAATAATAATAATAATACATTTAATTTAATACATTTTAATTTACAAGCGCCTTTCTGAACACTTAAAGGACACTTTACAACAAAGACAACACACAAAACAGTAAAATCATGCATAAAACAATAAATAATAAAACAGCATAATAAATTAGACCATGTAAGTCACCATGTCACCGAATGCAGCACATTTGACAAGTGTGCGTATCCATGAATACACATTTTTGAATGATAATACTTAGGGTTTGAAGACCGTCGTCACGGTGAAAGATGCAGACATTTTCCTTCCTTTTGCAATGACAGCACGTGCCTCTGAATGACGGGCAAACGTTGACCACCAATTGGCATCCAAATCCCATTCAATACAGTCCCCATCAAAAATTTCACAGGTGGAAATGCGAGCCCAAAGAATCAGATTCATCACTCTAACCCAGGGGTCGGCAATCTTTACGACTCAAAGAGCCACTTGGACCCATTTCCCACAGAAAAAAAACACTGGGAGCCACAAAACCCTTTTGACATTTAAAATGATGTTCTGACATCTTAATGAATGATTCTTTTATATAGTATTTGTCTGTGAACGGCTTCCCGTGCCTCACTATTTCCTGAGCGGCCTCAAAACTAGCATATGTAGCTGAATTTGTAGATTTCATCCACTTCATAAAATGATTTTTGCTCTGATCAGCCTTCCGCATCAGTTCCGAAACGGCTCTTTTTCTCTCATCTCCATCCGGATATTTTTGAGCAAAGGCTGTTTGTTTGTTCTGGAAATGTCTTGCGACATTTGACTTTTTGTTGTTTGCTAACTTCTCATTACATATTAAGCATACCGGTAAACCCGTCTTGTCAGCAGTAAAGGCGAACGAATCTGCCCACGTATCATTAAACGTTCTGTTTTCTTCAGACACTTTTCTTTTCTTAGATTTATCCATAGTTGGCCTACCTGGGGGTCGAAAAATTCAAAAAATCGTGCGAAATTTGGCGGTTGTGACCGGATGTACGTCCACTGTCGAAGGTTGTGACGTATATTATGAGCGACAAATAAATTGAATATGTTTTATTTTGTATTATTTATAATCACCATAATCTTCAAATTTAGAATGACATTTTAAAAACGAACGAACTAAAATAATATACATTACATTAAATACTCATTGTTTATTTTCTAAAGCCGTGGGTGGCCGACTCCTGCTCTAACCCATGTTTTGCAGCCAATTAAGTATAAAAGTGAAGAAGGGCCAAAAGACAGATTTGTAGAACCCCATGTCTATCCTTTGCTTTGGTTTTTAACATTTTTCCTTTACAATTACTGGAAAAATGACCTGGAGGCCTTGAAGCAGTTTGCCCTGTCTCACACGGGCCCTCCCCGGGCCCGCGCGAGTTTTCTCCAGAACGTGTGGTTTCCTCCCACATTCCAAAAACACTCATCTTTGTGTGACCTGTGATATGCTGGCAATCAATTCAGGGTGTCCCCCGTCGAGCGCTCAAAGACGGCTGGAATAGGCTCCAGCACCCCCAGCGATACTAATGAGGATAAAGCGGTCTGGAAAATTGAGTCAAGATTGACTGGTAAGTGATCCCTTTTTACCCGAAAATGTCCACGGGTTTAGATTCTATCTGAGTCTCTGGACCAGTTTTAAAAATGCATAAAAATGTGTTTTGTTTAATTTGGCCGATGGTTTGTGGGACATTTAGAGGCCGAATACAAAAAACAATTGTCGTCCAGAAAATGCCCTCACGAGGATGATCTCCTTCGCCCTCGGCTTGTTCTTCGTATTCATGGGGATCGTTAAACTATCATTTAAAAAAAATAATGATAATACATCAATGAAACATCATGGGTGGCGTAATGCACGGTCACTGGTGTGTGTAACATAAGATTGGCAAGGGTTGTATCCAGAAAAGAAGGCAGAGGTAGTTACGAAATGTATGTGTGTGGAGCAGATGCGCTTACTTATGAGTGTGAGTGCTATTAAATAGATGGATTATGGATGGATGGATGGATGGATGGATGGATGGATGGATGGATGGATGGATGGATGGATGGATGGATGGATACATGCATACATAAATGGATGAATAAATACAGAAATATATACAATACAAAACTAAATACATAAATAATGTTTCCTGCATGTGTCACGTTTATGAATCAGACCTAAGAAATGACAGATTACACATGTAAAAGCTTAGTGTACCAAATGGAATATAAAATTAAACTTATCATTTGACAGCAAAATAATGCTTGTAGTGAAACAATGGAATTACAAAAAAAAACAACGAAAGTGATGTGAAATTTCGACAGGTTCAATTGCATTTCTTAAGTTGAATTGGCAGAAGATGCACAATGTGATCTCTTGCTCAAAGTCACAATAGATATGCTTCATATAGGCTGTAAAAATTATGAGATGCTTGGGAAACATGCAGGTGGCATTAACACTCAAGTCGGTCATCTGGGATGAGTGGTGCAAGCAGGTGGTGTCCGTAAAGCATAGGTGCCAAAGCTTTCCAGATGTTGAAAAGTGGTGTGGTTCTGGTGACATGTAACATGGGGGAGGGCCTGCTAACGCAGGGTGTATTAGCGGCCTCTTTATTGGTGCAATAGATACCGCCCTGGGGGAGTTAAGATAGGGGATGAACGAATGTGTGACGCCACTAGTGAGCTACAGCCTGGCTTTACGCTTTGATGCTTCTACCCTTGAGAAAGGCGATAGATGGCCTCTCTGAGAAGAGACCTCACGCTCTCCAGCTTCCTGCAAGAGATACATCAGTTTTTCCATATCATCATCTTGTCATATTCAATGCATATGCAGCCTTAATCAGTAAATCTGTCGGCTTCTTCCTCTTTGAGTGATATATCCGATTTGTATTACTCTCACGCGTGTGCAATAAATCTCAGACAAAGCCCACTTTTCTTTCGATTCTGAAGTGGAGATCACTGGAAAACAGAGAGTGCTGCTCGTCTTTCAGCTGGAAGTTGGAATGAATTTCCCATTCCCCACCGAGGACCTGCAGAACATTTCAGCCTGATTTATGGTTATACACTGTCTAATGAGCAGTAATTGAAAGGTATAATGCTGCCGGCCCTTCAAACCCAGATGAGCTGTCTTGTGGCGTGTGCAGAAATGCAAGTGACATTGTCTCCACTTAATTATAGCTGACCTTGCATGCGGAGATGGCGGCCTCTGCAATGACCAACGTGAAATTTGGAGAATAGGAGCACAGGAAAGCGCTCAGACACAAGTGGGAACAGAGGGAACAGAACGGATCAATGGTGTGATCAATAGCGGTTTGATTATTTTTTTTCTAATCACCAAATCCTTACTGAAAGGAAGACGATTGATCAAGGCGTCCCTGGTGGAATTGGCATTTCAAACAATATTAATTAAGAAAAATTGCTTAGCTGAATGCTTGATAAATCAGCCAATATCGTTAAATCAAAACAAATGATCAAGTCTGTCCCGATATACTTTCTCAAAGGGTGTGACGCAGAGGAAAAAACACACCGCATAGGCACACACAAGCACCACTGCATCCACCGAATCAAGCAGCCCTTCACACAAATAAGCCTGGAAAAAGGCAGTCAAGTGATAATAAGAAGAGCTTTCTAGAATGTGGCCAGGAAGATTGTCCTGAGTTGCATTATTCATTATTTGGCCACCCCTATACAGGTCAATATCTCACACAAACACAAACACACATTTGCACGCACACACACACTGTCTTTACATACAGTTGCAAATTCAATGCGATGAATCATTTCAAGCTTCTACTGAAAATGTAATCATGTAATTGAATGTGATCATCAATATCTGGCGGACGGTGCAGAGAGGGTGGGGGAATTTTCAAAAGGAGGAGGGAATGAGGTTTCAATCCCAAGTCAACGAGTCATGGCGGCACAGTTATCCCCTATTAATATTCACGGCGCACTTTTCATGATGAGGCCGCCGACAAGGGCTTCTCTATGTTTGCCCTCAAAGGGGAGAAAATAGAGGAGAAAGTACATGAAAGAGAATCCATTTCGTTAATCATGCTTTTGAAATTCTCTGAACTGCCATACGAATGTAATATGAAATTATCCGCTGTACAAGAAAAATGACATTTGCCTATAGATGCGTAACTACAGGCAAGTCACCAGTAAAGCTGCCTGAAGGAGATTTTACTTCATGCATCACACTTTTGTTGCATTTTGAACAGTCATATAAGTTTAATAAGAAGTGGACCATTGTATCATGATGATTGCACATGCTGACATGAAAACCGGAAATTGCCGAGGGAGACTGCGGCATTTCCGTCACACATTACTGACTTTACAGCAGTGGTGGACCATCAAGGCCTGCAAAGCTTTCTCTGCTGGCCTAAAAATATCTGTATCACTGACTGATGTTAACTATATTTTGTCCATGAATTCTTATTAAATAATTCCAAATTGTCATTCAGCTTCCTTTCATTACTTTCCCCCTGTTGCGCTGCTTCTAGATGCGGGTTTTTGTATTCAAGCATTTAAACAATCACATTTCATCCATCATTTGTTACCAGGGTCAGAAATCTACCTGGACGCCTTCTGAATCAGTTCTGCAAAAGGGGTTACCAACACCTTCTTGAAGGCATTGTTCAACGTCACAGTTTTCTGCTCTGATCAGCAGCGAGTGAAAAGAGCATACTGGCCAGAGCTAGCACACTGAATCGGTAGCGAGCTGCATAAGCAAATATATTCTGTTGATTTAATAGCAGTTTTGTCAACCATCAATGGCTGAAAGAAGACAATAAATGAATTCCGTTGGAGATTTACGGTTAAAGCCATTTTCAAGATGGACCTTTCAAGAGAAAATGGACATCATTAATAAAGGTCGGTCTGTAGTAAATCACACCACACTCTTTTCAGTCTCGATTGATTCAGACGGAGCACTACAGACGGCCTAGCGATGAACTCCATGGCCTGCCACTGCTTTACAGCATACATCACGTCTACATATATTATTATTATTATTATTATTATTATTATTATTATTATTATTATTATTATTATTATTATTATTATTATTATTTACTTCACTGTCCTCAGCAGCAAGTTCCTCACTTTGCTGCCAATGTGTCCCTGGTTGTTGTCATTATTTTCCTCTTTGCCATGGTAACCTGCAAAATATAAAAATACAGTAGAAGGTAAAGGTCAATAGCAATACAGCTGTTATCTCGGGCCTATATTGTGACATCTCACAGATATTTCCCTGAGTTCCCTGTCAAGAACAGGCACTGATATGTGTAGTATACGATTTCACAGCCAATCTGAATCAGCAACATTTGTGTAGGACTTAAAGCAATAAGTAATGAACGAAGATATTGATGAGGTCCTGAGCTAGGGTCATAACTGCCCCCTAGAAGTCAATAATTATCCCGATAAGAACATCTTTATTACAAAAGTGCATACGGCAGCAAAATCTTCACCACACCAAAACATTCCCCTGCGGTGTAATTGCCACCACTTGGAATTATAGTTTTCATTAAAATGGAATGTTCAAGGTTATTGATTGCTTAAATAAGTCTCAATATCTTCTCATTTCAAATGCGAGTGAAATTGCTGCGAATGGTAATATTGGCCAACTGTTGTTTGCATTCATTTCCACGTTAGGCTGCCGCATATTGCTGTCCCTTGAGGATTATCAGAGAGAAATAAGTGTGTTTAAATGAGTGTAATTTCAACGAGGCACAAATCCATGCAAAGGCGTCTGGTCGGGAGGAGACCTTGCCTGCACTTCATCATTGCAAATGTACTAAAAAAAAGAAACGGGAAAAAAACACATACAGTTCAATTACAGTCAACACACAGAAAGTGTGGCCTTCTATGATCATAAACACACATTACACAATTCTTTTTTTAAAGCTTGACGCAGTGGTCTCACAGGACACAAGAATGGAGCAGCATTCATTTACTACACAATGCTGTTCTCAATGTCTCTGAGATGCAAAAAAAACACTTCAAAATAAAACATAGTATAATAAGCCCATTATGTACTAACAAGGAAAATATAATCAGGAATACGTTGTAAGAACCAAATGCAAAAACATGCTTTCTCACTTGCAAGTGAGAAAGGAGGGCAATTGCCATTAAATGACACACAAAAGTCCAAACTTAAATGTCTAAATGTCACCTCAGGTGTCAAAATTATGATTGATAGTCACCAAAATCCAGTGGTGGGCTATCAGGGCCTGCAAGGCCTTCTCTGCTGACCTAAAAATATCTGAATCACAGACTAATGTGAATTATATTTTGTCCATGAATTCTTATTAAATAATTCCAAATTGTCTTTCAGCTTCCTTTCAGTGCTTTTCCCTTGTTGGGCCGCATCCAGATGTGTGTTTTCGTATTTCAGCAATTAACTAATCACATTTCAGCCATCATTTGTTACCAGGGTCAGAAATCTACCTGGACACCTTCACAATCAGTTCTGCAGGCCTTGGAGCATAATAATCATTGGTGATGAAACAGTTGCTTTAACCAATCAGAGTTTGAGATGGCAAATTATGATTGGCTAGTGACATCGGCTGGTCACAAGCCCATCATAGTATCACCAACCACTCGGGATAAGCGCACACCACACTTATAGTTGTGGAGTGATTCAGAAGTTGCAATGACGGACTTGGATTAACTTGCACGGCCCGCCACTGCCAAAATCCATGTTGCCATCTTGACTCAATGCTCACATCAACCTTTGAAAATAGTAGAATGATTGCCCAAGTATTGAGGATTTTAGAGTCTGTTCCTCTTCAAATGGGCACTCACTACGAAGCTAATGTCATTTCACGAGAGAAACACAGAAACATGCCTTGCCACACGACAAAATGCCACACTGAAAAACGTACATTATTCTCATTTGCAAATATTTGCAAATATTGACGTATTGTATTCATCGTGTCCACGGCTGTCCTCCGTGATTGACTGTTGCAGATATGACATCACTGTTTCTATGTATTTTTAATATCTAAAATATTTATTCATCCATCCGTTTTCTGATCTGCTTTACTCACAAAGGTTGCGGGAGTTGTTGGGGCCAATCTCAGTTGTCGTTGGGGCAGTTGTGCATAGGACACCCTGAACCGGTTGCCAAACAATCACTGGTATTTAAAATATTAACATCTACAAATAAAATAAGGAACTCAACATTGATAGTTCGCAACACAAAAATAGTTACTCAGAAAAATTAAAATGAAAAAAAAACTTTACTTTGAGAAATCCAAGCCATCAGAATTGTGGGCAGGTACCAAAAGACATGGACCATAGCCAGCTTTCTAAACAGGAATGATTGTGCGTGAAATAGGTGTTCATGTGCACTTTTCTGACTGTACCTCCTCCCAACACCACACACTTGACCCTGCACCTGTGAAGCCTGTTTTGCTAAATTTCCAACCCTACCACTAAGTGTTCTTCCTGATTTGTGAGAAGAGTGAGATGGAGCCTATGCCAGCTGTCTTTCGGCCAAAGACAGATGACAAGCTGAAATGGTTGACAGTCAATCACAGAGCAGTGACATCAAGACTAACAACCATTCACATTGTCACTGAGATAAACTGAACCTTCACCCATCACATGACATCACCTGTTTCCTGTTTGTTAAAATCTGAGAAACATATCTAATTCTGAGTTTAGTATTCAAATTGTGACAATCTACACCAATTGGCTTCTATTGATAAGATATAATGAAAACAATTGATATATGACTATTTTTCTGAAAGGAAATGCATCATTTCCTTATCTTTGAATGTCAAAGCAAAGGTTTTTAAAGATAACTTGTCTTCATATATTTCTCCTGATAGATGGGCAGGTGCTTTTTTAACTGCAACACCAGCACTCCTTTCGTCTCTTTCCTTTTGTTTGCCGCATTCGACATGCTGCCCTCTGAGAAAAGTGATTAATCACAATTACCTCATCGGCTGGCAGCCTCCGCCTCTTTCTTCTGCATGCTCGCACCCCCTCAATCCCTTAAGGGCCGCCTGTCTTCTCCCTTCCCATTTCTTCCTTCAACTTCACCAGAGATCAATGCAGCTGTCGAGCCATTTATTTATTTAGACTGGTCCCGAGGACAAACAAGAGGGCCACATCATGCCACGTCCCAGCCCGGCCAGCGTGAACTTTCACTTTGCGGTTGACTCTTGACAGTGACAGGTAGCTCTAAAGGCATTTGCTTGTACAGAAGGATCAGACGGCTTTTCTGGTAAAAAAAACTCCTCTTTGTCTATGCTTGATTCATGGAAAACACTATTGGAAGGAATCAACTTCAGGAGCCTAGAGTCATTTCATTTCAAAGACTTGAATGTTCATCTGCTGAATTCATGCTGAATTGGAGCAAAGTTCAACCTCTGAAATTGAAGACAGTCTATCCTGACACCGGTCAATAGTGGAAAGAAAACGTGTCTATTCCAGGGTCAAACTATTTCCACCATAACAACTGTATATTTCCACTTTCCGTACAAGTTTTTATTTTTATTTTTAACACGTCAATTTTCGAGAGCGCTTGTACTCATTATGGATTCATCTGAGTTTAAGCCAATTTGATTGTAAAATGGAAAAACATTAACTTTCTGTCACATTTTATGGTTCTTCAATGGCATACAAATGCAAAGGGATTTTCACCATGAACTCAATTTCTAATGAAGCAATACAGAATATTAAAATTTCAACCACTCAAGAAATAGTACAAATAATTGTTGTATTGAACTAGATCAGTCATGGGTAAACTACGGCCCGCGGGCCGTTAGGCTTTTTAATCCGGCCCGCCGAATTTGCCCAAATTATAGTAAAAACTCATTAGAAAAAGTTAGCGGACAAACAGGGCAGATAACTGAAAAGTGGCCTGCCCCATTTTTCACAACTTAAAACACAATAAGACGACTAATCACATAAAAAAAACATTGCCACAAAGTATAAGTTTTTTTTAAATTAAGAATGTACATACCTACCACAAATGCTACCTTGCTTAATTACAGTAAATGTCCATGGCTGTAGATGTTGCTGGGGTAGTCATTTGTCATCATGGTGCACAATGCAATGTTTGCATTGCTTGCTACAAGCCACTAAGCCCCTTTCATAAATCTCACGTACAGTTTACAGTCACGGTTTAAGGTAAATTTACGTTTTGTAGCGTCACATATATTGTTAGCTTCTTTTGAATCTTTCTTCTGGGCTGAGGTTCTGTGCATCTATTTTGGAAAATGACATGCAAATGCACGACCTTATAACACTTCGAAAGTCCGGAAGAAACAAGCAGGCTTCTGATTGGCTGCCGTGCCGAGTATGCAAATTTCAAGTGCAGGTACCCTATGTTTGTGTGCTCGGCGACGGTACACGTGTATTGTTTGCGCGTGAAGGCGAGGGCGTCCGTGGAGAGTTGGTCGAGCGTGCGGTCAGGACAATCCATCTATGATTTTGCGGAATTTAACACAAGTAGGTATTATTGAGCTTGAATATTTCGTTGTCTAATAATATGTTTTGAATGTTGAAAGTGATTCCATTTTTCAATAAATGTTGATTTCTTTAACGTTGCCCCTTTGATGAAAACTCATTAAAAACAGACGCAATGTTGATAAGTCACAGTGCATATGTTATTTTAATCTACAGTAAAGACTCGTTATATCGATATTCAAGGGAGTCCGAAAAAATATCGATATAACCGGGACTATCGATATATCCGATCCTGCGCCGAACTGCATTAAACAAAAGCCGCCAAAAGAGGGCAGCCAAGCGCCATATAAGAAACGGAGCTTGCCATTATCTCCCTTTTTTTTGGGTGAGAGATGTTCCCCCAATGTTGCCTCAAAATGGCACATATAATTATTTAATGATTGTAAACATGTATGCTTTATTCTTCAGAACTACAGTGTATTTGAAACATTCATAACTGGATGTGTAACAAGAAAGCATATTATCCGAATCTGAAGCCATTGTTTGGATTCACAAGCAATGCAAGACGTCTTGGCGTGAAGTCATTTTTATTTGCATTTGAATAAAAAGTGACATCGGCTGTCCTTTAATACACAGTATGGAATGTTAATAATTTTCAAAATCATCGCGCTTCAGCAGACAAAACAAGAAACATTGTTGCAAAAAACGATTGCATTCATATACAGTACAGTGGGCATGTACATAACACAACAGGGAAACTGCAACGCTTACATCTTACTGTATTATGTATACAATTTAAAAAAGTCATCAATCTTCTTCTGCTTCTCATTTTTACCTTTTAACACAAACACTTCAATCTCGTCTGCTACACACGAGCTAGCGTCTGAAAATGAAAATGGCTCTGCTACACGGGTGCTGGGCACGTAACCAAGTCACCTGACCAAGTCGACCAATGGCGCGACTGATGTCGTGACACGTAACCAAGACACGTGACCAAGTTGACCAATGGCGCGACCGATGGCGTGTCACGTGACAAAGTCACACGGCCAAGTCGACCAATAGCGCGACCGATGGTGGCTCATGTGACCAAGTCGACCAATGGCGCGACCAATGGCGCGACCGATGGCGGCTCACGTAACAAGAGACGTGACCAAGTTGACCAATGGCGCGACGGATATATCGATATAAACAACAAAAATGGCCGGCGGGGGATGAAAAGGAGCACCGTAATAACCGGATTATCGTAATAACCGGGTATCGTACTAAACGGTACTAATTATACATAAAGAGACTAGAAATGTGCAAGGGAAATGAAAATAGTATCGTAATAAGCGGTACTATCGATATCGATATACTGTATTTCCATTTCCTCCTCCGAGTGTCAGCGAAATAGTATGTAAACGCCATATCTTTCATATTCTTTGAGACAAATTTATTAACTGATCAGGGATATTTTTCACATTTGAAAGACAGTTAATAAATTGGGTTGTAGTGTTCTTACTGTGCTATGAGGTTTGTACACACTACATCAGAAAAACGTTTTATAGCATCTAAAATACCCAAAACAGACAGGCTCGTATTTTTAGTTAAATGAAAACCACCACTAAAAATGACTTCAAAATGAATCCGGAAATGGCCAGTTTCAGAAGGTCCCACCCCCTTGTTCGTGAAGTCACGCCAAGATGTCTTGCCTTGCTCGAGAATCAAAACAATGGCTTCAGATTCTGAGAAGATGCTTTCTTGTTACTCATCCAGTTATGAATATGATTCAAATAGTTCTGAAGATGAAAGCATAAATGTTTGCAATTGATTAAAGGAGTCCTTCCATATTAATTCGAGCCGTCAATGACCGCAATGTAGCACCCAGAAAATGCAGAAGATGGCGCCCAAGCTCCATTGGAAATGGGCTGATTTGTCAGCTGGGAATTTGTGTCAGCGAATATCAAATAGTTGTCTATATGCAACACACAACAATTCACCATTGCGTTATTTATGTGTTTTCCTTCTAATTTTGCCATTAACACGGATCAACACGAAGTGTTCAGACAAAACAAAGTACCCAAAATGCATTGTGTGTCGCTTTCTCGGTCAGGGGCGTTCCTGACATGACGTAACGTCAGGAATCGTCACCAACTCAAAAAACAAGACTTCCTGAATATTCAGTGTGTGTCTTAAAACGTAAAATATAGCTATATGCCGTGGAATCTTTGTAAAATACGCTCAGTAGAAGTCACGAAGCGATCACAATATTTGAGTAACAAATGTAATGTAATGAGTGGTATATTAGCATTTTTGTACACAGCTCATGAAAAATGTCCCAGTTAAACAGCCTCATTATAAAGGTTTCAGGCAAACAAATATATGTAATGTTAAGCAGATTCCTTACTTCCAAACAAATATATGATTGAAGACTATGAACACTTCGCCTACATTTATGTTGAACTGGAAAATTGCAAGTGAACAACACCATGAATGAATCGTGTGATAATGTTTTTATGACCCTTTGTCAGTATGATTCCAAACTGATTATCATTTTCATTCCGGCATCAGAGGAAAATGAGAGCATTTTGTTTTTCCCTTCTGCACAAGTTAACTAACAAGCCTTTCTAGATAAATATTCAACAAAATGGCGTGATTGACTTCATTTATGATTTAAGCCTGCTCGCCGGTGTTTGAAGTCTTGTTCTGGTTATTAATATTCAGCAAAACCCATGTTCACACCCCTTACAGCAGGGGGGCATGTTCTGTTTGGACTTGAAAGCAATGAGAAGAAGGGTCTTCAAATATGTGTTGTGAAAAAAATAAGTAAGTTAAGTAAGTGTTGCATATAGCACATACTGTACATTGGAATTTGCTTTACACGTAATTAAGGCTCTCTGTAGATTCAGGGGATCCTATTCTACTTGGCGGCTGTCCATGCGCTCAGCATAAAAATGAATCATGCCCGATTGGCCCAGATTCATTCTCATCTCGCATGTTTGGCCACGGATGCAGTTCAGTGGAAGTTCCAATCTGCCGCCCCCCGATGCACCTGATAATTTCTGCTGAATATTTTCAACATAATTTAGTCACACTCTTCATATGAGATATTATTCTCCTCCTTTAACCCTCATATTATATTTTTTAAAAATCACATTGATTATGTTGTGGGTCATTTTTACCTCTATGTAAAGATCCACACAAAAATAAAATAATAGGTGACGTCAGCAACAATTGTCTCTAAGATATTATAAACATACTTGAAAAGAGAGACATCTTTTCTATCCCATTGGGATATTTTATAACTGTTCAGAAGAAAGGAAAAAAGGCTATCTAGTGCTTTCGTCAACACAAAATAGAATCGTGTAAAATTGACCCGTAACATAATAAATGTGGTTGTGCTGGTCACCCTGCTATGTTACCCAGCTGTTGATGCTATTCGCATGATAAAAATGTTATTTTTTTATTTCTGACTGGAAAGATAGTTTTACCTGTGATATGAAAAGAAAGATTGCATGATCAGCATGGTCACAGAATGCTTAATAGGACGATAACATTGTAGTCTTTTTTCCTCCTGCTGAGCAAAGATCTAAGTCCCAATTGTGAAACAGTTGTTCACTCATATCCATCATTTGTTCCTGGCAGCGTCGTGTCTCGGTTGTGTTTTCGAGGTCCTCAGCTGAAACCACCGGAAAACTAACTCAAGACAAAGACAGATAGAAACATACACAATGTCCTTCTCCTGTCTCTGTGATTCATTTTTGATATGTTGCTGATCATAGGGAAACGAAGACAAACCACAACTTGTTCCAACACGCTTTTCAACATTCTGCACTGACCTCCATTTTTCATTCACGTTGTAGTTCCCCCAGGACTCCTACTCTATCGAATTCATCTGCTTCCAATACCCACCGATGTGCTCAACCTATCAGTCATCAGGGAGTGTGGCAAACTAATCATTTATTGATGAAACAGAGGGAGTGGAGGGGCAGCTATGAATTTCTAACTGCATTTGTCTTATTTATCAAGGCAGATCAAAGAATTTAAATCCAAAAGGCTTCAAGGAAGTAGACAGCGGCAGGGTGTTGTTGAAGAAGAGGGGAGAAAAAAAGCAAGGTTTGGGACACAGACTGCAAGGATAAATCTGGAGGGGGTCAGTTTGGTGTTCAGACAGCAGGACATGCATCTGAATTAAACCCTCCCTGAAACCCTCCCTTTCTTTGTAGGTAGAAAGGTGAGCTGCCTTACAGAAAATGAGAGGCACACAGACTTAATGTACCTTTGCAGCCGCATTGCTCTTCTCTGTCCCGCCTGCCGTCCCTGTGCTCGCTCGGGAGGCAGCGGGAGGCATTGAGGAGTGTGATGTAGTGACCTGGAGCTTCTACCAGACTGCACTTGTGGCAGCGAGCGTTTGCAAACTCACTAACACGGAGTCTGGGGGGAAAGGCAGCATTGTCACAACTCACTTGTTTGCTCTCTTTAATGTACAATGCTGTTGATATTCTTTTGAATTCCATACAGCTGCTGGTGGGCCAAGAGGTGGGGAGTATGCTGGGTGGGGATGGGGGTGGCGCTGCATGGAATAAAACCAAGGGAGTGAAGTCTGCCCGGCGCGTTGACAAAAAGATGGGTTGAAATAGAGTTCACGCTTGCACGCTCGGATGTGTCCACAAGCAGACGAGATGAAAGATGAGAAGAGCAAGTGGCACTGTCACAGCGGCACAGAGAGCTAATTAAATCTCATTACCTCAATTCATGAGTGAAATCAAAATGCTCCTTCACAAACCAAATAAAAATCACCAATCTGCTCTCCCTCTCTTTGCATTTTAACGTGGTAGGTATTTGAATCGACAAACCAAAATGGAGATGCACTGACTTGGAACGAGATGTTGAAGTAGGGTTTCAAATGTTGCTCTGGCTTTCAAAGTAGGCTGTGAAATGTGGTTTTGCGTATTAAAAGTAAGGTGTTATGTGAGGTTTAGGTTTTCAAAGTTGGGTTTCAAATAAGAATAAACACCTAACCTGGGATCTCTTGATAGCAGTTAAGCATTTAACCAATCATTTGTTACCAGGGTCAGACATCTACGTGTACACCTCCACAATCAGTTCTGAGGGCCCTGGAACATAAAAATCAATGTCGTTGACACTGTTGCTTTAACCAATAAGAGTTCGAGTTGGCACACAAGGCCTGCTGGAAAGCTCTGGAAATGTCAGTTTTTGCAAACTATGATTGGCTAGTCACATGAATGGGTCGTCACTAGCCAATCATAGTATAACTAGCTGCTAGTGAAGAGCATACTGGCCAGAGCTAGCACATTGTATCTGTGGCGAGCTGCATGAGCAAATATATTGTGTTGATTTAATAGTGGTTTTGTCAAACCACCATGGCTGAAGGAAAAGAATGGATTTGGATGCAGATATACTGTTAAAGCCCTTTGTAAGACAGACTTTTAAAGAATAGATGGACATCATTCAGAAACGACAGACAGCTCAGAAGCTAACAAAAATAGTGAATGATATTGCAATGTTATGGGGTTATCATGAATCCACACGTTCATAGTAAAAATTGCATGACAGCAGTTTAATGACAGTATTTCTGAAGTTTCTTCAAGTCACAAGTTATTTCCTGGCCAACGCTACCCTCTAGTGGGCGTGTAGTAATATTACACCACACTCACAGCTGATTGATTCAGACGTAGCACGACTGAAAGCCTGGGAATGACGTGCATGGCCCGCCACTGCTTCATTGAGATGCGAAACTTATATAATGTAAATAGCAGAACATCAAAACTTCTGCAACCACTCCTTCTATAGGTTGTTCTTTACAGTACACGGGACACGATGAGATTACAGGACAAGTGACAGCCATCGGGAAACACAAGCACTGGAGGTCATCTGAGGTCATCCATATTTGAAGTACAATATCCAATGGGAAGCTACGGCAGTGTACAGTAGGAAGCCCCAAGCATGAGGGAGAACGAGCATAACAGTGGAGATACTGGAGCGGTGGATTGCGTAGCAAGTAATCGGTCGTCCTCTCTCGCGTCACAGGAGAGGAGTCAACGAGAGGACACTGTGATACCATAGCCTGGAGGCCTAGAGATGGTGGTTGAGGAGGGGTGGGAGGCCGAGATCCAGACCAAGCAGGCACAGCAGCCTCCAGCAAGCATACAAGCTGTGGTATCAGCAGCACCCATTCCTTGCCCCGGTTCTCCTTGGGCAACAGGCACGCTGACAGCAGTGGGAGGTATGATTTTCCATAAGGCGCAAACTAGTATTCTGCTCACCTTCAATCCCCTTGAAGCTGTTTGGAAAAAGTGGTGAAATGGACAGCTGTGAGATGATTTACTCATCCTTACTCAGTTCTTTTATACAGGTTGATATGAGCAGCAGTGGGGATCCAACCCTTGCAGCAAATCCTGAACATTTGTGAGAAATTGGCACTCACCTTCAAAAGCTTTGCAGTTGTCTAGAGGTGCCACTATTTATCGAGATCAGGGGTGTCAAACTCATTTTTTTGCAGTGGGCCAAATTGTCGCTATGGTATCCTCTCGGGGCCGTTATAAATTTGAGGAAGCCATTAAAATGTTTAATCCCTTCCACATATGACATATAGAGCGCACAACAAATTAATGAATAACTAGTTTTCAAATTCGCCGTGGCGATCCCTTGAAGGGAAAAGCCGAAAGGAAAAGCAGAGAAGTTGTGCCAGATTTGGCCCCGAGGCCTTGATTTAGACATCTTGGTCTAGATCACAGGTGTCAAAGTCAAGGCCCGCGGGCTAAATCTGGCCCGCCACGTCATTTTTGCAAATCAAACTTGTTAAATTCTATGATGATTGCTAAAATCTGAGCCAAAATTTCATATTTTTGGATGTCAACCACAATAAAAGTCATTATTCTTGACTTCAAATTTGAAAATGAGTTATTTATTAATTTGCTGTGTGCTCTATATGTAATATTTGAAGGGATTTAAACATTCTAATTGGTTCCCCAAATTCATAACGGCCCTCGAGAGGAAACCATAACTACAATGTGGCCCGCGGCAAAAAATGACTTTGACACCACTGGTCTAGATCGACCATCTTACCACACTTCAACAAACAGTGATACCTTGGCATACAAACGCTTTAGCTCACGAACTTTTCGCCTTACGAACATTAAATTTGCGAGAATAAAATCTTGGCATACAAACCAAACCACACAGCGCCACGGTGGTTGGCGGACTAGTTTTCGGCAGATGAACACCAAACCACACGGACTAGTTTTCCACACCCCATTTGAGTGCAGACATGGTTTGCTATCGAATGGACTACTTCTGCTATTATGGGACCGGAAAAGACCTCACGACATTCTAGTGTTAAGCCGAAGAGTACACAAAAGAAAATTACAGTTGAGCAGAAGAAGGACATCATCGAGTTAAATTAAAAGTTGAGTCAATTGAGATGATGGACCAGATCACAATATTTTCCCTACCTGCCTGTTAGTATAGGTCAATGCCTGACTTGAGTAATTTAGTTATCTTTATAAATCATATTTTTTGTTTTGTTACCTCACCAGATCGCCCATTGATCCAATGTTCCATTATGCACTCTTATTTATGATTCGTAGAGTAGTTTTTATTGGTTCGTATTCCGCATTCAACTAGTATATGGCACTAAAATATGATGCATGATTATGAAGAAAGCCACTCTTAATTTTCCCAGTCATTCAACTTCCATGGTAACTCGTTTTAATCAACAAAGAGGAGCACTTTAACGAATGCTGCCCAGCACTTATCACTGTTTATAAGAAGCATATTGGGAGACTATTTCCTATTTCTAATTAACCGTAATGCTCTCTGACGAGATGGCAGGCCAGTACCCCACCAGACTAAAAGGTTAGATTCATTTTTAACTCAAACTCGCACTGAACCATTGACTGAGAGTGATGGACTTAATTTATTCTTCAATTATTTTAGATCAGCTTCGTAAGATTAAGGATAAGAACTGAAGCCAAAAGGCTTCACCAAAACATCCTTAATTGATGCATTCGGCTAATTCAGCAATGTCAGCCCAACAGGACCGTTGTGTACTGGATGATGTCATCAGTACACCGAGCAGTCACGTAAAGCCCAGGCTGCAGATGTCCAATTGAGGAATTCAGAGCATGGGCGGCTCCCCCCCCCCCCCCCTCCTCCCACACACACACACCCCAGGCAAGGTCAAATTTTACACAATCTATGTGGGCACATTTTAAACCATCTATTTTATGGCCATTTCTACGGAGGCTGCTGTTGCTTTGCGAGGTCAATCTGATATTAATGATGGTGATGACCCCTTTAATGGACGACAGGTGACATGTCAAGACAGGGAGGGCGGGAAACGTTTTAGCCATCACAACGGTTCTTGTTAAGCGGTCAGATCATGTTTACAGATATTCATAAGGGATCAGTGAAAAGATTCAAATGTGGCACCGTCATGTCTGCTGGATGAGTTCTGCTGCGACTCAGGCTGTCGCACTTAAACCACAGCCAAGCCGTTGTCTCTGTCTCCATCTCGTGGTTTAAAAGGAAAGAGCTAAAATTTCGATTTCAATTCTGAATGTCACATTTGCTTTTCACAAATGTTGATGTCATAGGCAAATGTATAATTTGGTCGAGGTCTGCGCTCTCTTGATTTATACTAGAATTCGAAGGCCCAGTTTTCAAAATAGAAAATCTGATCTCGGTCAGTGATTTTCTAAATTAGATTAGATTTATATACATATATATCTATATATCTATTTCTATACATATCTATCTATCAGAATCAGAATCAGAATCAGAATACCTTTATTCGTCCCGCAATGGGGAAATTTGCAGTCCACAGCAGCAATTGAAGAGGGATGGGGTTGGGGTGGGAGTGAAAGGATAGAAAACAAGATATTCTAAGCATAACAAAATAAAAATGTCAAACTGTATACTGTGCAAATGTAGATGTGCAAAAACCGTTCTATAAACAAGACTGTACATAGTGCAGAATCAAGAAATGCATTTAGATATATTGCAACAACCCATATTTACAAGTGTCCAGTTTTTTTTGTTTGTTTTTTTTTTCACATGTGATCATTGGGAATTGTGAAGCCTGACAGCAGTCGGTAGGAACGAGCGGCGGTACCTCTCCTTCTTGCAGCGCGGGTGTAATAGTCTCTGGCTAAAGGAGCTACCCAGAGCTGTCAGGATGGGCAGGAAGGGGTGGGAGGGGCTGTCCGTCATAGCTTTTAGTTTAGCTAGCGTCCGTCTGTTGCCCACCTCCTCTAGAGAGTCCAGCGAGCAGCCCACGACAGAACTGGCCCGCTTGACAAAGCGCTCCAGTCTTTTTCTGTCCCGGGTGGTGATGCTGCCTGACCAGCAGACAATGCCATAGTGGATGGCTGATGCCACCACAGAGTCATAGAAGGTCTTTAGGAGTGACCCCTGAACTCCAAAAGACCTCAGTTTCCTGAAGAGGAAGAGGCGACTCTGTACCTTTTTGATTAGGGCATCCGTGTTTGTTGTCCAGTCCAGTTTATTGTTGAGAGTAACACCCAGGTACTTGTAGGAGGTCACCCTCTCAATGTCCGAACCCTGGATGTTTAATGGTGCAGGTGACGATTGTTTCCTGCAGAAGTCCACCACCAGCTCCTTGGTTTTGCCGGTGTTGATCTGGAGGTGATTCTGCTGGCACCAGTCCACAAAGTCCTTTGTCAGTCCCCTGTACTCCCTATCGTCTCCCTCTGTAATGAGGCCGACAATAGCTGAATCGTCAGAGAACTTCTGAAGGTGGCAGGTTGGGGTGTTGTAATTGAAGTCCGAGGTGTAGAGGGTGAAGAGGAATGGAGCCAGGACTGTTCCCTGCGGCGCTCCGGTGCTGCAGAGAAGCCTGCCCGACTCACAGTTCTTTACTCTCACGTACTGTGGCCTGTTTGTGAGGTAATCTGTAATCCAGGATGTGAGGTGATGGTCGACTCCGGCATGCCGCAGCTTGTCCCCCAGTAGACTTGGCTGGATGGTGTTGAAGGCACTGGAGAAATCGAAGAATGTGATCCTCACCGTGCTCCCAGCATTCTCCAGGTGCAGCAACGGCGTATGGAGGAGGTAGATGATGGCATCCTCCACACCGATGCTGGGCTGGTAGGCAAACTGTAGCGGGTCCAGCGATGAGCTTGCCAGCGGTCGCAGGTGGGCGAGGACGAGTCTCTCCAGCGTCTTCATCAGGTGAGACGTCAGCGCCACCGGTCTGTAGCTGTTGAGCTCTTTGGGGTTGGCAATCTTGGGCACTGGGACCAGGCATGACGTTTTCCACAGCTGTGGAACTCTGCCCAGCTTCAGGCTCAGGTTGAACAAGTGCTGGACAATGACACACAGCTGGTCGGAGCAGGTCTTGAGGAGTCGGGAACTGATATCATCCGGACCTGCTGCCTTCCTCACCTGCATCCTCCTCAGTTGGTTCCTCACCTGCGCAGTTGTGACAGACAGGCAGGAACCAGGAGGCAGAGTGGCGGCTGAGGGTGTGGCAACGGTTGGGAGGGCAGATGTTGGTTGTGGAAAGCTGGTCGTGAGAGGGGGCAGGGAGGGTAAGGCCACAGTGAGAGTTGGTGCAGGTGCAGCTACAGGTGAAGTTGACGGTGGGCCGGGGGCGGCTGGCGTCTTGTCAAACCGATTGAAAAAGCGGTTGAGTTCATCTGCCCAGTCCTTGTCTTTTTCGTTCAATGTCACTGGGCTTTTGTGGCCTGAGATGTTTTTCAGGCCCTTCCAGACACCAGCGACATTGCTGGCTTGCAGCTGCTCCTCCATTTTCATCCTGTAGGCCTTCTTCCCCTCTCTGATCTTCCTCCTCAGTTGGATCTGCACGGCCTTCAGTTCCTCTCTGTTGCCCGACACAAAAGCCCTTTTCTTCTCCTTCAGGAGGACTTTTATGTCGGGATTAATCCATGGTTTGTTGTTGGTAAAACACCGCACAGTCCTGGTGGGTACGGTGTTTTGTTCACAAAAGTTAATGTAGTCTGTGATGGTGTTGGTGAGTGAGTCAATGTCCTCCCCATGAATCTCAGTAAAGAGCTCCCACCTGGTTTAATCAAAACAGACCCGCAGAGCTTCTTCAGCTTCTGTGGACCATCTTTTGATCGTGCGGGTCACAGCAGGTTGCCTCTGCACAAGGGGTGTGTACACAGGCTGGAGATAAACCATATTGTGGTCTGCTCTTCCGAGAGGGGGGAGGGGGGAGGGTTTGTTTGCATCCTTGGCGTTTGAATAAAATAGGTCCAATATGTTATTGTCTCTGGTGGCACAAGTTACATACTGTGTGAATGTTGGGAGGGAGAATTTCAGGGAAATGTGATTGAAGTCCCCTGAGATGATAAACAATGCGTTAGGGGACTGGGTTTGTAGCTTATTTACAACAGATATGAGGGCATCGGAGGCAGCGCCGCCATTTGCCGTAGGGGGAATGTACGTCGTCACGGCTATGACGTGTGAGAATTCCCGTGGCAGGTAATGCGGCCGGAGGCTAACGGCTAGCAGCTCGATGTCCCGAGTGCAAATTTTTTCCTTCACCGTGATGTGCCCAGGATTGCACAATTTGTCATTCACAAATACAGCAATCCCCCCTCCTTTCTGCTTACCGCTGCCTTCATTTCTGTCCGCTTGTACGAGTTGGAAGCCCTCCAACTCTGCGTGGGCGTCCGGAGTGATTGCCGAAAGCCATGTCTCCGTGACGAGTAGCAAGCTGGCTTCTCGGTACTCCCTCTGGTGCCGCGTTAGCGCCGCCAGCTCGTCCATTTTATTCGGGAGCGATCTCACGTTCCCCATGATGACGGACGGGAGAACGTGTCGGTATTTCCTCGTTCTTTTGCGGCGATCTTTCCCGGCCCGACATCCTCGTTTCCTCCTCTTCAGTTCATCGGGGATGTCTGGTGCGGCGGCCGCTAGTCCGCTATTAGCCCGCCACGCTAGTAGCTGGTCTCGACTGTAAACAATGGGATTCCGCGTGCGCGTGGATTCCCCGTTCACAGGAGCGATGAAAAAGTAACAAATAACGGCGATGAGCAAAAGAAAAGATGCCCATCTCCTCTCCGTAGGTTTATGGAACGAGATTAGGCAAAGCAAAAACGGAAAAGTAAAGAAGTGAAAAAGTAGACAAGAAAGGGAAAGAGCTGCTGTGGAGGCAGCCACACAGGGGGCCGATCACTCGGTCTCGTGATCAATGTAACCAAAACGGAGGTCATGGCAAAAGAGAGTTCTCCAACCCCAGAGTTCTCCAACCCCAGCGTTCACCCTCAGTGGCACACCCCTCAAGGTTGTCCAACAATTCAGCTACCACGGCAGCATTCTAACACCCTCCTGTCTAATTGACGATGACGTCCAGGCCCGCATCCATCAAGCCTCCAAAGCTTTTGGCAGATTGCGTACTCGTGTGTTCGAAAACAACCACTTAAGAACTCCAACAAAAGTCGCAGTCTACCAAGCAGTGTGTGTGTCCACGCTGCTATATGGCGCAGAAGCCTGGACCATCTATCGACGCCATGTGAGACGCCTTGATGCATTCCACATCAGGTGCCTCCAACGAATCCTTGGCATCACCTGGCAGGATCGTGTTCCACACACCGACATCCTTCAACGCGCTGCCTCCACCAGTATCGAGGCCATACTGGCAAAGAGGCAACTTCGGTGGGTTGGACATGTCATCCGGATGCCTAGCTGCCGCTTGCCTCGACAGGTGCTTTATGGACAACTCTTGTCAGCGAAGAGGAAGCCTGGTGGTCCTAAGCTGCGATACAAAGACCAGCTTAAACAGACTCTAAAGAACTGCAACATCAAGCCCAGCGATCTGGAGTCTGCTGCAGCGAACAGGCCACTGTGGCGCTCCTTATGCCACGAAGGGGTGACACAACTTGAAGACAAGCGCACACAGAGGAGGATCGTGCGGCACGAGCAAAGACACCTTTGTGCTGCTTCAGTACCGCCTCGCCAGCCCGGTCCTGGCCTCACATGTCCTGAATGTGGCAGGATTTGTGGCTCCAGAATCGGGCTTCATAGTCACCTACAGTGGCATCGCCGCCAGCGCCAATAACCACTGTCCAATACCCCACAAAGCAATGGAAGCGACGTCATCCTCGACTTCGATGGACTGCCAAGAGAGAGAGAGTGTGTGTGTGTGTGTGTGTGTGTGTGTGTGTGCGTGTGTGCGTGTATCATCAATTGATAAATTGTTCAATTTTCTCTCTGTGAAAAATTGGCATGTGACGCAGCATTGTCATCCTTCATGGTTAACATCATCGGTTGACATTCCAATCTGCCCAGTGTGCATGTTCTTATCTGCACCATGCCATGCAATCTATGGATTCAAAACATTCCTCTCTCTACTTAATCATAATATGAATGTAATTTTTGTTTTCGCTCTGAGGAGTTATGCTCTTGGTGCAAATGATCTGTGCAGAACTTGATCAAGTGGGCTAACCTGCCTCTCGGGGTTACCAATCAAATTGGAACCTAACGGTAACTCCGTGCCATCTGCAGACAGTGATGGATGTGCACTCGCACAATACTGGGAAATGTTAATTGAAATCTCACAGAAATATGTTTGCACGATTTCATGGGCAGCCAAATTATGCTGACACCCAGTTCTGATGTGGTTCACTGAACAGTATGACTTTTGGGGATGATATTAGGAGTTTTAACATTGCATTTTTTTATGTGAGTCAGTCCTTACAACTACAAAACCAGATGTATTTTAGATTAGATTAGATTAGATGGATTAGATTAGATTGATGAGAAGGTTTCTTCAGCCGTCATCTGTACAAAAGTGAAGGTTTCGGACGTTTCGCCTCCTATCCAAGAGGCTTCGTCAGCGAACTAAAGTCTGACTGGTCGTATCGGCCCCATTTATATATCCCTAATGTCCAGACATGGTGGCGCCGGACACAGCTATGATAGGTCCCTACTCTCAGGGTGGGGGGGGGCAGAGGACCCCTCCCTGTGGCCCCACTGATTGTTCCTACATTCCTGACTAACGACTGGCCTATTACCCCCACTCCCCCCGGTATCACCTTATCAGCATAACGACCCTCATCAGCATTGCGAAAGTTGCCTAACCTGTTTTGCCTAAGCAGGCTATTGTATGAACGATCCAAATTGAACCTCACCCCACCAGACCGGTTTAATGAAGGATTTTGTTGTTTTATAAGAATCGCTTCTTTTACCCCCCTTTCAAACCATCTATGTTCTTTCGCTAAGATTTTAACCTCATTGTCGTCAAATGAGTGGTTGCTAGCTTTTAGGTGCAAATGTACTGCCGATTGAGGTCCACTTATATTATCCCTGCGATGTTGATAAAGTCTTTTTTTGAGAATTTGTTGAGTCTCCCCAATGTACTGCTCTTTACAATTTTCATTCTTACAATGTATGGAATAAACTACATTACTTTGTTTTTCATTTGGTAGCCTATCTTTTGGATGCACTAATTTTTGCCTTAACGTGTTTATCGGTTTGAAATAAGTAGGAATTTTATGTTGCCAAAGGACTCTTTGTAATTTTTCAGAAACTCCTGCAATGTACGGTACTGCTACTCCTCTCCTTTTTGTATCTTGAGAATTATTGGTTTCATTCCCTATTCTTTCTTTCTGACATTTGTTGAAAGACCACTGAGGGTACCCACAGTTAGTGAGTGCTCTCCTGATATGTTTTGACTCCTTTTCTCTACCTTCAGTGCTAGTTGGTATTAGTTTAGCCCTATGCTGGAGGGTTCTGATAACTCCTAGTTTATGTTGTAAAGGGTGGTTAGAGTCAAAAAGTAAGTATTGGTCAGTGTGCGTAGCCTTCCTAAAGACTTCTGTTTTTAGCGCTCTGTCCTCTTTTATAATTACTTTACAATCCAAGAAGGCAGTTGGTTCTCTTGAATGTCCTCACGAGTAAATTTAATGTTGAAGTCTACAGAGTTGAGGTGATCTGTGAAGGATTGAATTTCTTGTTTCTTAATTATGACAAAAGTATCGTCCACATATCTAAACCAGTGTCTAGGTTTTGTCCCTGAGAAGGATGTGAGGGCCTGTTTCTCCATCTCTTCCATGTAAAGATTAGCCACTATGGGTGCAACTGGTGAGCCCATAGCACAACCATGAATTTGTTTATAAAATGTTTCCCGAAATTGAAAATACGTAGTATTAAGGCAGATTTCTAATAATTGGCAGATGTGATCCGGTTTAAGTTTGGTTCTTTCATGCAGAGAAACATCCGCCAGCAGCCTCGTCCTCACCACTGAGACTGCTGCTGGGGTTGGGACAGATGTAAAGAGAGAAGTCACATCGTATGATGCCAAAGTTTCCTCAGGTTCCAATATGAGGTCTTTGATCCTCTCTACAAACCCTGTGGTGTTCTCTACGTGATATTCTGTGTTACCAACCAACGGAGCTAAAATAGTTTTTAAATATTTGGCTACATTGTATGTAGAGGAGTCAATGCTACAAACAATGGGTCTGAGAGGGAACCCTTCTTTATGTATTTTTGGCAGGCCATAGATACATGGCGTGGCCTCTCCCGGGTATAATCTAAAATAGATCTGTTTGTCTATATGTTTTCCTTTCTCTAACTTTTGGAGACAGTCAATCATTTCTTTCTTGTATCTATTGGAAGGGTCCCTTTTTAGTTGCTCATACGTGTTAGAATCACTGATTAACCTATTTATTTTGTCTTCATAATCCAATGTGTTGAGAAGCACTGTGCATCTGCCCTTGTCTGCTGGCAAAATAGTAATATTTTTGTCTTTTTGTAGAGTAGTTAACGCCTTTCTCTCTTCTAATGTTATGTTGGACGGAGGAAGTTTGGCACTACTGAGAAGAGCTGATATTTTAATGCGTAGATCATCTGCCTCTGCATACGAAAGTTTGTTATTTTTAATAGCCGATTCAGTAGCTGTGATGTAATCTATTGTAGGCATAGTTTTAGGAGTCACTGCCCCCCCCCAACCTGAGAGTAGGGACCTATCATAGCTGTGTCCGGCGCCACCATGTCTGGACATTAGGGATATATAAATGGGGCCGATACGACCAGTCAGACTTTACTTCGCTGACGAAGCCTCTTGGATAGGAGGCGAAACGTCCGAAACCTTCACTTTTGTACAGATGACGGCTGAAGAAACCTTCTCATCGATGGACCACTCCTGTACGACTGAGAGTTTACACAGACGTATTAGATTAGATTAGCCTAGTTGCACAACAGCAAAATTATGAAAGGAAGAGGAAAGGTAAAACATATTGTATTTTATTGTATGAAGACAGACCTGTGAGAGATAAAATTATGCCACATGGGATATAAAATAAGAATGAAAAAAAAACCAAGAAAGTAGTATTCCGACTGAGGAAGGAAACTGGCATAGCTAGAGAAAACTCATAAAGCCCGGGGAAAACATGTGTGACAGGGAGATTTAATACTGTAAAATGTCCATATTTGAGAGTGTGAGTGTGGGTTGTTGTTCCTCTCTGTGTGCCCTGTGATTGGTGGGCAATTGGTTCAGGGTGTCCTCTGTCTGCTTCCCAATGACAGTTGGGATGGGCTCCACTATACACCGTGACCGTGAGGATAAATGGATTATAAACTGGTGGGATGATATAATCGAAAATCATTAACATGGTTTGTGTCTTTATATAAATGATTATTATTCCTAAATTCGCAAAGGATAATTTACTTTTTCATAAATGCGGATCAAACTGGGAGCGACAGTTTCAAAAAGATTGATGACCCATACTTTATATTGACCCTGCAATTTTTGCTTCTGGACTGGTTTTGATTTTTGTTCAGTCTTTACATCAATAGTACTTTTCTTTTTTTATTATTATTTTTTTTATATGTAGCTCTTGGGTATTTTACATACGGGCCAATAAATTGTCCAAGATGGCGCCCAAATAGGCAGCCATCGGCAAGTGCTCTCACGGGTCTTGCTTTTTTTGTTGTTTTTGTGTTTTCTTTTGTCACTTTATGTTGTTGTGCGTCGTGTGGAATGAATACGGATTGTTTTTTTCAGCTCTTGGACACGACATTCATCATGGAGGAGACTGAGCTTGTCGTTTGCATCTTTTCGGCAGCAGAAATGTGCCACCACTGTTTTTTTTATTGGGAGGAATGTCGATGCCATTGGATTGTCATCACTGGACACCTCTGAGGTGATTATGCTTTTTTGTACCTGTAATGGGGAACGTCTGTGTAAGCTCTCAGTCGTACAGGAGTGGTCCATCGATGAGAAGGTTTCTTCAGCCGTCATCTGTACAATTTTGAAGGTTTCGGACGTTTTCGGGAGAAATTTTATAAACAAATTCATAGTTGTGCTATAGGCTCACCAGTTTCACCCATAGTGGCTACTCTTTACATGGAAGAGATGGAGAAACAGGCCCTCACATCCTTCCCGGGGACAAAACCTAGATACTGGTTTAGATATGTGGACGATACTTTTGTCATAATTAAAAAACAAGAAATTCAATCCTCACAGATCACCTCAACTCTGTAGATATCAACATTAAATTTACTCGTGAGGACATTAAAGAGTACCAACTCGCCTTCTTGGATTGTAAAGTAATTATAAAAGAGGACAGAGCGCTAAAAACAGAAGTCTTTAGGAAGGCTACGCACACTGACCAATACTTACTTTTTGACTCTAACCACCCTTTACAACACAAACTAGGAGTTATCAGAACCCTCCAGCATCGGGCTAAATTAATACCAACTAGCATTGAAGGTAGAGAAAAGGAGTCTAAACATATCAGGAGCGCACTCACTAACTGTGAGTACCCTCAGTGGTCATTTAACAAATGTCAGAAAGAAAGAATAGGGAATGAAACCAATAATTCTCAAGATACAAAAAGGAGAGAAATAGCAGTACCTTACATTGCAGGAGTTTCTGAAAAAATACAGTCCTTTGGCAACATAAAATTCCAACTTATTTCAAACCGATAAACACGTTAAGGCAAAAATTAGTGCATCCAAAAGATAGGGTACCAAATGAAAAACAAAGTAATGTAGTTTATTCCATACACTGTAAGAATGAAAATTGTAAAGAGCAGTACATTGGGGAGACTCAACAAATTCTCAAAAAAAGACTTTATCAACATCGTAGGGATAATACAAGTGGGCCTCAATCGGCAGTACATTTGCACCTAAAAGCTAGCAACCACTGAGGTTAATGAGGTTAAAATCTTAGCGAAAGAACATAGATGGTTTGAAAGGTGGGTAAAAGAAGCGATTCTTATAAAACAACAAAATCCTTCTTTAAACCGGTCTGGTGGGGTGAGGTTCAATTTGGATCGTTCATACAATAGCCTGCTTAGGCATAACAGGTTAGGCAACATTCGTTATGCTGATGAGGTGATACCGGTGGGAGTGGGGGAAATAGGCCAGTCGTTAGTCAGGAATGTAGGAACAATCAGTGGGGCCACAGGGAGGGGTCCTCTGCTCCCCCCAACCTGAGAGTAGTGACCTATCATAGCTGTGTCCGGCGCCGCCATGCCTGGACATTAGGGATATATTCGTTGTACTAAATTCATCCTGTCTACTTGATAACTAATGTTAAGCAGATTCCTTACTTACAGACAGTGTATTGTAGGTGTTCAAATACCTGACATGTTTCGGCGACTACTTCCGCCTTCGTCAGAGTGTCACGGATGTTGCTGTGACGCGCCATTTTCAGCTGGTGTTGCTGTGAGGGCGTGACCTACCTGTCAGAACTGACAGGCAAGCCACGCCCCCCGCTGTCCGCTCGTCCCTCCAGGATGCTGCTCCAGGTAGTAGAGAGCATGTAAGCTCCCTCATCCCTGTTGATGGTCCTTGGTCCTCGCTTTCGGATTTCAATGGCCTCCCTGATCCAGCGCTGATGTTTGTTGTCTTCGGTGCGGATGACTCTGGCCTTCTCCCAGTCCATGATGTGGTTTTCTCTTTTAGGGATATATAAATAGGGCCGATACGACCAGTCAGACTTTAGTTCGCTGACGAAGCCTCTTGGATAGGAGGCGAAACGTCCGAAACCTTCAAAATTGTACAGATGATGGCTAAAGAAACCTTCTCATCGATGTAATTGGGAACGTTTTCACAGCTTTGCTTTGTTCAACGGAAAGATCGGTGCCGTTTAACAGTCTGCGCCTGGATGGATGCATCACTTGAGGAGCCCGCGAGGAGAAGAAAGGAGCGTCATCACAGAGCGCCGATGCATATGTGTAACTGTCGCGGCTTGGAATTGAAGCGGATTTATGTGGGACAGAAGATGTGAGAAAATCTATTTTTGTCAATGGATGCTACAGCTCTGTGTTTGTTTTCAAAACTTAGCTTGTAGCAGACGTGCACATTTCACCATGATGTCCATGATCCACTGGTGAAAAGGATGCTTTGATCCTCTCCTCTTATCTAGAACTGCTTCACACAACAAAGAGGGTGCAGAAAGTGTTTTGGATTGAATGACTGCCTGTGTCTTAGTGTTGTCCTTATTTTTTGTCTTCTGATGAGTTCAAGATTGCATTGCGAGAGTGGCTGCCTTTACAGGAGCTCCTGTATTTTATTCTTATACTTCGTTTCCTTCCATCTTCCTTTCATCACTTTGCTGCTGGGAAATGTAAATTTCTCCAGTATGAGACTAATAAAGTTTTATGTAATCTAATTGAATCTAAAAAGGAGTCAGATTCAAAATGGACAACTAAGGAAAGCTATGTTGCAAATCTAGAAAAGATGTCTCCAGAAAAGGTCCGGTTCTCACTTTTGTGCAATTATTGACCAGTCTGTATTTACAGTGTGGCTTAGTCAATTTGTCTTATGTTGTGCGGGTCATTTAAGAAACAAAACCAGTATACAATGTCAAATTATTTCTGTGTAAGTATATTGATTACAACAATAATTTGACCACCCAAAAATGTCAGCAAAGCCCACCTATATATATAAGTATATAGAAGTACTATATATAGAAATATTATATAAATGACTGATTGACTAATGATAAATACAGTAGGCATAGACTACTACAAAGGTAACAGGAGCTTGCACAAACAATCCATCCTAATTAGATTGTGTCAAACAGTTTTTGGTCAATTAAATGCATAATTCAACCTAGCATTAATTATTCATTTCTTAAGGGAGATGCTGTGCTTTATTAAAACTGCATCATGCATATTCAACTAATGTTTTTTTCTTTAGAGGGGTCAATAGGATACCTCAGCAGGGACGTTTGCCCTAAGAAAAACCAACAGCAGCATTTGTATTAATGACACAACAAAATAAAAGATCCGTTCAAGCAGGTCATGCCACACACACTAAAGCGTATGACCTATAGTTTGGATACCTCTGCAATCATTACACTGTCAAACTCTCAGTCGATCATTAATCTTCATGTTATAATTATTTCTCTTGTGCAATTTAGCCACCATTAGAACCCCTGCGTTCAGTGCAAGAAAGTGTTTAAGAGATATAGTACACTGACTGTTTTGTTCGTTTGAGTTGAATTGTGTTTAGGTAGGGGTTGAATGACAACATGTGTTTATGTTTTTATAGTCAACGATAAAGGGAAGAAAATGTTGTCAAAGTCAGTTAATTGATGCCATTTTTTTCTGCGGCATAAATTGGTGTCACCTAAAATCAAATGACTGGAAACATAACTCATACTGACTGCAGGTTTTTCCCAAGCTGTCCTGCCTTACCCTGAATTCCAAGCATATTGTGTTGTGAGATGAGATATAACAACCAATCCAAAAAAATAATAGGACAGATTTGCACATCTTTCAAGTGACCATCCTATTAATCTTATTTTTAGTCAAATATTTAAACATGCTTGCACAAGATGGCATTATTCTGCACTCCTGCAGTGTTTTTGTTCACAAAATTCTTCATTTTTTTCAGCAGATTTTTACATGTTAAAAAATATGCATACCTGCAACAGTAATTAATGCATCAGGCATGATATTGGTATGAATGTTGGTATGAATGTTTGTCACTTCACACATAAAAAGCAGACTTATTTTTACACTTTCATTATGTTCAAGAATGTTTAAATGTTTGACCATTTTTTTGTACTATTTATTTGTTATGATCTGGTTGGCGACCAACGGGTGGCGGTGTCGGCCCCGCCTGCACCTGCACAGGTGCCGGTCGTTTCCAATCAGTCACACTCAAAAGGACACCTGGCACGACCATTCGTGTCGGGTAATTGTTAAATGTCATTGAATGCTGTTGAACACATTGTATGCTGTTGGATGCAATTGTATGCACTGTGTGCAGTGCATGTGTTTGTTTAATCTTGGCGGACTTTTAATCTTGGTTTTCTTTTGTTACTTTGTATTTTTTCCATTCAGATGATTTTGATGACATTTTGTTCCTGTTGACTTTATTTTAATACAATTTCTCAAATAAAACCTCCTGCTCCCTCCTGCCTGCTTTTTGGGATCAACACCCGCCATCACCACCTTGCAAAACGTGACATTATTCAGGTTGTGTCATGGCGACGATCTCACACATCATGATAATGACTTAGTGAATAACGACTTTATCAACAATGTCTAAGCCTATACATGTACAGTTAATTCAGTCTATAATGGTCACAGTTTGACATTTCCTTTTGTTAAGAAAAAAAATATATGAAACATCAAGGTAATAAACTACTAAATAATGAATGTATAAACAATATAGCTTATTATAAAGTAAGAGGCAAAAAGTTATTGTTTTGCATCATTTATAACTGCAAGTATTGTAGTCCATATTATACAAGAGCAATTCAAACAGCGTCCTTATCAAATTCACATACAAAATACATTGTTGGGTGGCACGCAACATCAGTCCACTCTCCAGAGGCCACCATCTCAACACAGTCTTCATCGTCATAAGCATTATTGGGCTCCCCTTTTCGCCATTTACTAAAGGTAGACATGGGAGACTGGTCCACGTAGGTGAAAGTTCCTTCCATGTCCAGGTCGTGAATGCCAATGTAGACTCTGCTTAGACCCGCCTGCGTGATGTAGCCCGCCAAGGCTGTGTTGGCGCCTTCATCCTTGGGCATGGCCAGGTGACCTCCCCTCACTTGGCAATGGCGCTCAGCATCCGAGTAACGTTTCTCCTCCTTCACCAACAGATACACCTTACTGTCTGTCTCTCTTATGCCAGCGACACCTGCGGGGGAGGGCAGTGCTGAAAAATGAGCACTAGGATTTCTATAAATTTGACATGGCCTGGTTTTGCATGTCTTTCGGGTTGATAAGTATTTAAGAATTTTTTTTGGAGGAGGGGACATCGGGTACATATTGTACAAACGCACTCCATGATGAACGCTATCTAAATGTTACCATTTTTGATGAATTTCAGTTCAGAAAATAGCTGAGCCACAATGATGTCCATTTCGCCAATCATCTTTCTTATTGGTGAGCACTCACATGGGATCCCTAATGAACCAGATATCAAATATTATCAACATTTTAAATGATGTGTTGAACACCCCAAACTAATGACAATTCAAAGATGATACCTGGCTCTCCATCTGGGCCTTTTGGTCCTGGATCCCCCATGTCTCCCTTTGTGCCTGTGCAGAAGTGTTGAATTTATACAATTTAATTTTGTCAAATGGTTGCACAAAATGTCATCATCTGGATCCAAATAACATTTCTTTTTCAAATCCGCCATTTACTTAACTCATTCACTGCCAATTGAAGATATGATGTGGAGGCCATTCCTGAATTTGTTCGTGTTTTCGTTTTTCATGCCGATAAAGCTCTGGCAATGTTTTTTTCCCTTCCACAAGGGGGCAGCATTTGCCTTTTATACAGGCACCCCAACTGGCACCTAATATTACGCCAGAAGCAAATAAGCTAGAAATGAACTTTTTTTTTGCTGATGAAAGAAGAGAGTCTAACGTTTCTTATGCTGCATTGAATATTTATGTAGTCCCAAAACTCAATATTCTGCTGATTCTGGAATTTGAGTTAAAATGTCAAAAACCCTGGCACTGGAGTCGACACATTTTTGCACATATTTAGCAGCATTTTTGTAGTTTCGTAAGAATGTGTTGTAATGCCATGGAGGTGTGCATCGAAGCCGAAGAAACATCTTTTTTTCTGAGCAGTTTTGAAATAAAAAAATGTTGACACATCCACTACACCAGGTGATATTGGCACTCTTAATGCCAGACTGTGTGCAGTCACATATGGCTAAAGTAGTAAGAAGGCACAGTAAAAAAAGTACAGTACAAAGAAAGGTGGCAGTTGTTTGTAATGTTGAGTGGTTAACATATTTTTCTTTTTTTCTTAAAAAGTGCTCCACATGAAGTCTGCTGTTTTTTTTTTGTTTTTTTTTTTGGGGGGGGGGGCAGCAACACTCCATCATGCCTCCTGTTTTGCTTCATGTGATAACAAAAGCATACACTGACCTTTCATTCCAGTTGGTCCCACTTTACCATAATGTCCCATAATGCCTTTCTGACCTTTAAGACCAGGTTGACCTGAAATGTTTGGGTGATAAGAGTATGTCTTAGTTCATTTCAAAAATATCCCATGAGCAGTATATCCATTCATCCATCTTCAATACTGCTTATGCTCATTTGGGTCAAGGGTGTGATGGAGTGCCTATGCAAGCTGCCATCAGACAAGAGGTGGACATGTCACTGCATTGGACATCAAGAATAGGGCACAGATAGATACACGCATATTCACACTGAGGACCAATTTCGAGCCTTCAATTTATCTACCATGCATGTTTTTGGAATGTGGGAAGAAAAATGGGTATCCACAGAAAACCTACACAAGCCCAGGGAGAACATGAATACTCCACAAAGGAAGGCAGTACAGTCTTATCACATCTTGTTTTATTTCAATGCCATACACCATATGCAGTATTTTTATACTGTACATGAGAATAGAAGCACACAATAAAATGTTGTATGTGTGTAAAGAGCTTGAACATGGTCCACTTCTCATTAAAGCCTTCAGTAATCATGTCTACTGCTTTGGATTGCGTAAATCATTTCTCATCCAAATGTAAACACTTGACCAGCTCTGATTAGCTTGAGACACAGCATATCAACAACCGAAGTTATGTGATCCTTAGCCCATGTGTGTTTGTGTGTGTGTGTGTGTGTGCGTGCGTGCGTGCGTGCGCGCGTGTGTGTGTGTGTGTGTGTGTGTGTGTGTGTGTGTGTGTGTGTGTGTGTGTGTGTGTGTGTGTGTGTGTGTGTGTGTGTGTGTGAGGGTGCGCATGCATGTGCGCGCGTGTGTTCATGAATGCATGTGTCTGTGTAATCAAATTGTTTGATTTTCATGCTTTTTTTTGACAATAACAATAGAATGGGCGAAATGATACCAATTTCGCCAGGTGGTCCCACTCTTCCTGGTCTACCTGGGACTCCCTTTGGACCTTTGTCCCCCAGTTCTCCTTTCAAGAAAAACGACACAATAAGAAAAGTGAAATGCGTCAAGCCTTCTTGAAGAGCTTACCTTTGAGACCAGGGACAAGGAGCTGAACAGTGCAGGTCTCCTCTGTCAGCTGTTGTCCTTCTGATATATGAATTGTGAAAAAAGTCGCTACATACATGAGAAGGAATGATTGTATGTGCATCTGTCCTTTCATAACTGTACATGGACTATGTTGTAGGCTGTAAATGTGAAAA